>NW_007726182.1:317608-326682 GCF_000696425.1 Galeopterus variegatus | reverse complement strand
CTGACTCGTTTCACTTAATAATATTGTCCATCATCGGATGAGTAGAATGACTATTTCAACAGCCAAAATATATCAAATACCAGCAAGGATATAGAGAAAAAGGAACTCTCCTACATTGCTGGTGGGAGTGGAAATTGATACAGTGACTGTGAAAAACAGTATGGAGGTTCCTCAGAGAGCTCTACTGTATGACTCAGCTATCCCACTACTGGGTATATTCCCAAAGGAAATAAAATCAATATATTAAAAAGACACCTGCCATTCCATGTTCATTGCAGCACTCTTCACAACAGCCAAGAGATGAAATCAACCAAAGTGCCCATCAACAGATGAATGGATTAAAAATGAAACTGTAGTATATATACACAATGAAATACTACTCAGCTATAAAAAAAAAAAAAAGATGATATCTTATCATTTGCAGCAACCTGGATGGAATTAGAAACCAACCATCATGCTAAGTGAAGTCAGGCACAAAAAGACAAATAACACATGATATCACTCATATATAGAATTTTAAAAAGAAAAAAAAAGTGGTTTTAATAGAAGTAGAGAGTGGAATAATGGATACCAGAGGTGGGGGGAGAGGGCAGGCAAAGTGGTAAACTAATAAGTACAAAACTACGCTATTATCCTAAATGAATCATTGTGCAATATAATCATGTATTGAAACCACATAGTGCACCTTACAAATATGTACGAGTAAATGTTAAAATATTTTGAATAAACAAAATTAAAATTAAAATTTTTAAATTTAAAAAAACAATTACACTAAATCTACTCTGTCTATTTTCTATAAATGGAAAAGCAAAGCCTGGATGACAGCACATCTGTTTATAACATGGTTTACTAACTATTTTAAGCCCACTGTTGAGACCTACTGCTCAGAAATAAGATTGCTTTCAAAATATTACTTCTCATTGACAATGCACCTGTTCACTCAAGAGCTCTGATGGAGATAAACAAAGAGATTAGTGTTATTTTCATGCCTGTTAACACAACATCCATTCTGAAGCCCATGGGCCAAGGTGTAATTTTGACTTTCAAGTCTTATTATTTCAGAAATATAAGCAACATTTCATACATTTCACAAGGCTATCACTGCCATACATAGGGAGTCCTCTGATGATTCTGGGCAAATTGTAAACTGGAAACCTTCTGGAAAGAATTCACTATTAAGAACATTCATGATTTAAGAGAGGTCAAAATGTCAATCTTAACAAGAGTTTGGAAGGAGTTGATTTCAACTCTCATGAATGACTTTGAGGGGTTCAAGACTTCAGTGGAGGAAGTAACTGCAGATGTGGTGGAAATATTGAGAGAACTAGAATTAGAAGTGGAGCCTGAAGATATGACTGAATTGCTGTAATCTCATGATAAAACTTTATCACATTAGGAGCTGCTTCTTATGGATGAGCAAAGAAAGTGGTTTCTTAAGATAGAATCTATGCCTGGTGAAGATGCTGTGAACATTGTTGAAATGACAACAAAAGACTTAGAATATTACAAAAACTTAGTTGATAAAGCACCAGCAGGGTTTGAGACGATTCACTCCAATTTTGAAAGAAGTTCTACTGTGGGCAAAATACTGTCAATCAGCATTGCATGCTACAGAGAAAACTTTCAAGAAAGGAGGAGTCAATCAATAAGGCAAACCTCATTGTTGTCTTTTTTTAAGAAGTTGCCACAGCCACCCCAACCTTCAACAACCACCACCCTGATCAGTCAGCAGCCGCCAATGTCAAGCCAAGACCCTCCACTAGCAAAAAGATTATGACTTGCTAAAAGCTCAGATAATCATTAGCATTTTTTAGCAATAAATTATTTTTAATTAGAAAAAGAAACAACATGCTGTACCCCACATATATGTACAAATAAATGTTAAAACATTTTGAATAATTTTTTTTTAAAATGGCATCTGACTTCTCCCCAGAAAACATGCAAACAAGAAGAGAGTGGAGGGAAATATTTAAGAAGAGAGCAGAGGGGGAAAAAAGACCAACCTAGAATTCTGTGTCTTGCAAAATTATCTTTCAAAAGTAAAGGAGAAATAAAGACTTCCTCAAACAAATATTGAGGAAGATTTTGCCAGCAGACCTACCTTACACAAAATGTTAAAGAAAATTCTTTAGAGAGAAGAAAAATAATACAGATCAGAAACTCAGATCTACATAAAAAAAGAAAGTGCATCAAAGAAAGAATAGTGAAGATAAAACTTTTTTATTTTCTATTGTTCTAATAGATAAAAGTTTGAAATAATAACAGCCATATTGTATTCAATTTTGTATGCTTGTGTATATATCATTTATATGCTTATTTATGCTTATATATAATCAAAATGAATTACAGTAGTGATACAAGGGATGGGATGGAAGAATCAGTAGTATTTAGATATTATAAGGTATTCTCTTTACATGTAAAGTGATATAATGTTAATTGAAAGGGACTTGGATTAGTTATATTAAAAAAAAGTATAACTAATATGCTAAGAAAGGAGAGAAAGTAAAATTGTGTAAAATGTTCAATTAAAACCATAAAAGGCAAAAAAAAAAAAAAAGCAAAAGACAAAATTAGGAACAAAGAATAAAGGCAACAGATAGAAAACAGTAACAAGTATGATACATATTAATCCAACTATATCAATAATGATCACTTTGAACATCAATAGTCTAATGCACCAATTAAAAGACAGAGATTATCACAGTGGATCAAAAACAATATCCAATTATATGTTGCCTATAAGAAACCAAATTTAAATATAAAGACATATACAGATTAAAAGTAAATAGATAGAGAGAAATATAGCATGTTAACACTAAAAGAAAGCAGCAGTACCTATATTAGTTTCAGACAGAGCACACTTCAAAGCAAAGCAAGTTACCAGGGATAAAGCTGAGCATTATGTATCTATAAAGGGATCAATTCCAAGAAGATATATCAGTCTTTAACATGCATGTGCCTAACAACAGAGTGTCAAACTATGCTAGGGAAAAACTGATAGAACTGCAAACCAAATGAATAAATCCACTCTTATACTTTAACACTTCAGTACCCCACTAACAGAAATGGACAAATCCAGCGGCCAGAAAATCAATAAAGACATAGTTGAACTCAACAACCCTATCAATCAATTGGGTATAACAGACACCCAACAACAGTAAAATACACATTCTTTTCAATATCACATGGAACATTCACCAAGAAAGACCACAATCTGAGCCATAAAATATACCTTCACAATCTTAAAAGCATATAAATCATACAATGTCTGCAGTCAGAACACAACGGAATTAAATTAGAAATCAATAACAGAAAGTCAGTGGGAGAATCCAAAAATATATGGATATTAAACAACACACTTTTATTTTTTTTTTCCTCCAAATTTTATTTTATTTCCTCAATATACAATGTGGTTGATTATTGTGGCCCATTACTGAAATCTCCCTCCCTCCTTCCTCTCCCTCCTCCCTCCCAACAATCTCCTTTCTGTTTCCTTGTCGTATCAACTACAGAAATTGTAATTGTTATGGCTTCTTCCCTCCCCACCCCTGTTTTTTTTCTGTATTTATTTATTTATTTTTAGCTCACACAAATAAGTGAGAACATGTGATATTTCTCTTTCTGTGCCTGACTCATTTCACTTAATATAATTCTCCCTAGGTCCACTATTGCCATTGCAAATGGCAGTATTTCATTCTTTTTTATAGCAGAGTAGTATTCCATTGTGTAGATATACCACATTTTCCATATCCACTCATCTGATGATGGACATTTGGGCTGGTGCCAACTCTTAGCTATTGTAAAGAGCGCTGCGATGAACATTGGGGAACAGGTACACCTTCAACTTGATGATTTCCATTCCTCTGGATATATTCCCAGCAGTGGGATAGCTGGGTCATATAGTGGACCTGCAATTGTTTGAGCAGCCTCCCTACCATTTTTCCATAGAGGCTGCACCATTTTGCAGTCCCAACAACAATGTATGAGAGTTTCTTTTTCTCCGCAACCTCGCCAGCATTTATCATTCACAGTCTTTTGGATATTAGCCATCCTAACTGGGGTGAGATGGTATCTCAGTGTGGTTTTGATTTGCATTTACCGAATGCTGACTGATGTTGAACATTTTTTCATATGTCTGTTGGCCATTCGTACATCTTCTTTTGAGAAATGCCTATTTACCTCTTTTGCCCATTTCTTAATTGGGTTGCTTGCTTTTTTTTGTTGTAAAGTTGTTTCAGTTCCTTGTATATTCTGGATATTAAACCCTTATCAGATGTATATTTTGCAAACATTTTCTCCCATTCTGTTGGCTGTCTTTTAACTCTGTTAATTGTTTCTTTTGCTGTGCAGAAGCTTTTAAGTTTGACATAATCCCATTTGTTTATTTTTCCTTTGCTTGCCCATGCTTTTGGGGTCATATTCATGAAGTCTATGTCCAGTCATCTTCCTGAACTATTTCTCCTAAGTTTTCTTTAAGAAGTTTTATTTTTTCAGGGAGTATATTTAATTCTTTAATCCATTTTGAGTTGATTTTAGTATATGGTGAAAGGTATGGGTCTAGTTTCATTCTCCTGCATATGGATATCCACTTATCCCAGCACTATTTGCTGAAGAGGCAGTCTCTTCACCACTGTATAGGCTTGGTGCCTTTGTTAAAGATCAGATAGCTGTAGGTGTGTGGATTGATTTCTGGATTCTCTATTTTATTCCATTGATCAGTGTGTCTGTTTTTATGCCAGAACCATGCTGTTTTAGTTATTATAGCTTTGTAGTATTGTTTAAAGTCAGGTAGTGTTATGCCTCCAGCTTTATTTATTTATTTATTTATTTATTTATTTATTTATTTATTTATTTATTTATGTATTTATTTATTTATTTATTTAGCTCAAAATTGCTTTGTCTATGTGTGGTCCTTTCTTATTCTATACAAATGTCTGGATAGTTTTTTTCCATTTCTGAGAAAAAATGTCATTGGAATTTTGATGGGGATTGCATTGAATTTGTATATCACTTTGGGTAGCATGGACATTTTCACAGTGTTGATTCTTCCAATCCAAGAGCATGGGATATCTTTCCATCTTCTTGTATCCTCTCTAATTTCTCTCAGCAGTTGTTTGTAGTTCTCATTATAGAGATTTTTCACATCCTTTGTTAACTCAATTCCTAAGTGTTTTACTCTTTTGGTGGCTATTGTAAATGGGCAAGCTTTCTTGATTTCTCTTTCTGCATATTCACTATTGGAGAATAGAAATGCTACTGATTTTTGTGTGTTGATTTTGTATCCTGCTACTTTGCTGAAATCATTTGTCAATGCCAAGAGTTTTTTTGTGGAAGCTTTAGGCTGTTCGATATATAGGATCATGTCATCTGCAAACAGGGACAGTTTGACTTCATCTTTTCCAATCTGGATGCCCTTTATTTCCTTCTCTTCTCTGATTGCTCTGGCTGGTACTTCCATCCCTATGTTGAATAGGAGTGGTGAGAAAGGGCATCCTTGTCTAGTTCCTGTTCATAAGTAAGAGATTTCAGTTTTTCCCCATTCAGGATGATATTGGCAGTGGGTTTATCATATATGGCTTTAATTATGTTGAGATGCTTTCCATCTATACCTACCTTATAGAGGGTCTTTGTCATGAATGAATTTTGAATTTTATCAAATGCTTTTTCAGCATCTATATAGATGATCTTATGGTCCTTGTGTTTGATTTTATTAATATGGTGCATCACATTTATTGACTTGCGTATGTTGAACCAATCTTACATCCCTAGGATAAATCCCACTTGATCATGGTGTATAAATTTACATAAGTGTTGCTGTATTCTGATAGCTAGTATTTTATTGAGGATTTTTGCATCTATATTCATCAAGGATATCAGCCTGTAGTTTTCTCTTTTAGTTGTATCTTTACCTGGTTTTGGTATCAGGATGATGTTTGCTTCATAGAATGAGTTTGGAAGAATGACCTCTGTTTCAATCCTTTGGAAAAGTTTGTAGAGAATAGGTGTCAATTCTTCTTTGATTGTTTGGTAAAATTCTGCTGTGAATCCATCTGGTCCTGGGCTTTTCTTTATTTGGAGCCTTCTGATAACAGCATCAATTTCCTTTATTGTTATTGGTCTGTTCAGATTTTATACATCTCCTTGGCTCAGTTTTGGTAGCTTGTGTGTGTCCAGAAATTCATCCATTTCCTCCAGATTTTCTAATTTGTTGGCATACAGTTGTTTATAGTAGTCTCTAATGATTCATTATATTTCAGATGTATCAGTTGTAATATCACCTTTTTCATTTTTAGTTGTTGTTATTTGGATCTTCTCTCTTCATTTTTTAGTTAGCCATGCTAATGGTTTGTTAATATTATTTATCTTTTAAAAAAAACAACTTTTTGATTCGTTGATCTTTTGTATTGTTTTTTGGGTTTTAATTTCATTAAGTTCTGCTCTGATCTTAATGATTTCTTCCCATCTGTTAACTTTGGATTTAGATTGTTCTTGTTTTTCTAGTTCTTTAAGGTGAAGTGTTAGGTTATTCACTTGCTATCTTCCCATTCTCCTGAAGTAAGCATTTAATGCAACAAATTTCCCCCTTAGTACTGCTTTTGCAGTATCCTACAGGTTTTGGTATGATGTATCATTATTTTTCAATAAATTTTTGGATTTCCTGTTTGATTTCTTCTTGGGCCCATAAGTCATTAAGTAGAATGGTGTTTAATTTCCATGTGTTTGTATAGTTTCCAGAATTTCGTTTGTTATTGATTTGTAATTTTAGTCCATTGTGGTCTGAAAAAATACATGGGATAATTCCAATTGTTTTGAATTTGTTGAGACTTGATTTGTGACCTAACATGTGATCTATCCTGGAGAATGATCCTTGTGCTGATGAGAAGAATGAATATTCTGAGGTTGATGGATGGAATGTTCTGTAGATATCTGCCAAGTCCAATTGGTCTAGTATGATGTTTAGATCTTGTGCTTCTCTGCTGATTCTTTGCCAAGATGATCTGTCCAATATTGACAGTGGGGTGTTCAGGTCCCCTTCTCTTATGGTATTAGAGTCTATTTCCTTCTATAGGTCTATTAGAGTTTGTTTTATAAATCTAGCTGCTCCAACATTGGGTGTGTATATATTTATGATTGTTATGTCTACTTGATGGATCAAACCTTTTATCATTATGTAGTGGTCCTCATTGTCTCTTTTTATGGTTTTTAGTTAAAGTCTATTTTATCTGATATAAGAATAGCTACTCCAGCTTGTTTTTCATTTCTGTTCACATGGTAAGTCTTTTTCCATCCTTTCACTCTTAGTCTACGTGAGTCTTTATGGGTGAGGGGGGTCTTTTGAACACAGCATATAGTTGGTTCCTCCTTTTTAACCCAGTCAGCCAGTCTGTGTCTTTGATTGGGGAATTTAAGCCTTTTACGTTAAGAGTTGTTATTGAAAAGGTTGATTTAATCCAAACATTTTATTGAGTTTTGTTTGGATGTCTTCGGTGTCTTTTGTTCCTTTCTTTCTGATTTACCATTTGTTTTCTGTATTAGTTGGTTCCTTGGGTTGTAGATTGCCTTTTTTTTTCTCTTTTTGGGTGCCATTTTTATTATACTAGTGGGTTTTGATTTTTCTTGAGTTTTTATGGCAGTGGTAGTTGTTTTTCAGGTACCAATACCAGTACTCCCTTAAGAATTTCTTGTAAGCCTGGTCATGTGGTAGTGAACTCCCACAGTTTTTGTTTGTCTGAGAAATGTACTATTTACCCTTCATTTTGGAAGGACATCCTTGTGGGGTAGAGTATTCTTGGCTGCCAATTTCTGTCTTTTAGTATTTTGAATATATCTTCCCATTCCTTTCTGGCTTTTAGGGTTTGTGATGAAAAGTCTGATGTTAATCTGATTGGGGCTCCCTTATAGGTGATTTGACATTTCTCTCTTACAGCTGTTAAGATTCTCTCTTTCTTTGAGTTTTGCCAATTTGACTATAACGTGTCTTGGAGAAAACGTTTTGGGGTTGAATTCATTTGGGGACCTTTGAGCTTCCTGAATCTGAAGATCTGTGTCTTTTCCTATACCTGGGAAGTTTTCTGCCACTATTTTATTGAATATGTTTTCAATGCAATCTCCTTTTTCGTCGCCTTCTGGAATACCCATGACTCAGATATTTGAGCACTTAAGGTTGTCTGATATCTCTCTTAGATTTTCTTCAATGTTTTAAATTCTTTTTTTTTTTTTTTTGTCTGACTGTGTTATTTCAAACAGCCCATCTTCAAGGTCAGAAGTTCTCTCTTCTGCTTTTGGAAGTGTGATGGTTAAACTCTCTGTTGTGTTTTTTATTTCTTTCAATGAATTCTTCAGTTCTGCAAGCTCTTCTACATTCTTTTTCAGGGCATTGATTTCCTTGTACATTTCTTCTTTCAGGTCCTGTACACTTTTCCTCATTTCATCATGTTGTCTAGCTGAGTTTTCTTATATCTCATTCAGTTGCCTTAGAATTATCACTTGAAATTCCTTGTCAGACATTTCATGGCTTCTTTTTCTATAGGATCTAGAGCTTGAGAGTTATTAACCTTTGGTGGTGTACTTCCTTGATATTTCATATTTACAGTATCTTTTCTTTGATATTTAGTCGTTATGGCAGGGGCTTTCACAGTCCACTGGTTTTTCACTATTGTCTGGCTTAGATGTTTCTGGGGTTGTCCATCTGGTATGGCTACCTCAGTGTCTGCTCAGTTGGTCACTAGTGCCTTGCGTGTGTGGTTGCCTCAGGTCTTGGGCCTCTCCAGGGAGCTGCCTCTCTGAACAGCATGTACTCGGCCGGGCTACTGGGTTGTGCACCAGCACTGCAGGGTGTGTGGTCTCTGCAGAGCTTCCACCTCCCCTGCTGGATGTCTCCCTGCTCCTAAACAACACACTTTTAAATAACACATGGGTCAGAGAAGAAATTTCATGAGAAATATTAATATATTTTGAACTAAATGAAAATAAAATATAGCTCATCAAAATTTGTGGGATGCACAGAGAACATCATGGAGATATATATATATATATATATATATATATATATATATATATATATATATATACAC
>NW_007726182.1:307639-315139 GCF_000696425.1 Galeopterus variegatus | reverse complement strand
AAGAAGAAGAAGAAGAAGAAGAAGAAGAAGAAGAAGAAGAAGAAGAAGAAGAAGAAGAAGAAGAAGAAGAAGAAGAAGAAGAAGAAGAAGAAGAAGAAGAAGAAGAAGAAGAAGAAGAAGAAGAAGAAGAAGAAGAAGAAAGAAAGAAAGAAAGAAAGAAAGAAAGAAAGAAAGAAAGAAAGAAAGAAAGAAAGAAAGAAAGAAAGAAAGAAACAGACAGATAAATTTTGAAGAAAAACAAATACATAAATAAATAAATAAATAAAGAGTTTTGCCTGGGGGAGACAATTTTTTGTGATTCTGAACCTCTCACTCCCATTCCCCAGTTAAAAGCTGATTTGTAGTGCAAACGTCATTGCTCCTAACATTTCTCTCTAGGAATAGGATGGACACATCCACAGTCTAAGAAATACCCCTTCACTCATAGCACTTGAAAGATTCATGTTATAACTGGAACTTCCAAGGGAGAGAAAAAAAATTAACCTAGTCCCTCCACAAGGTCACCAAGAATCAATTTCCTTTTTGCTACTTCTCTCCTTCCCATAAATTCAATTTTATCCTAAAGCTGGTTCCCTTTTCTCTCTTGTGATGATTACCAATAGCAATACTTCCTCATTCTTTCCAACAGGAATAAGAGACCACTTCTTCCTGAGGTTTTTCTCATGATCAAGAAAAATTTTACCAAAAGCCCACAGAAAATGTCCTCTTATATCTCCTGGATTAAAAGTTTGTTTCTCGCCCATTTCTGAATAAGTTATTGCCAGCAGGGAATGCTAGATGGTGATTAGCTTAGGCCTGAGTCCTTACACCACTCTCTGGCAAGAGAAGTAGAAATGATCATAATTGGTTTTATGTAATCAAAGAGCCCTAGCCTGGAGCTGGGAAGCTCCACCATAGAAAAGTACTAAAATAATTGCTGGAGAGAAAAGTAGTGTTCACAGAGTATTGCTGCTGACATTGCAGAAAATGCCTCAGGCAGCCGCGGGCTGGTTAGATTTGTAATATGTCCCTTCCAGCTCACATTTTGTTTTCCAGTGGTTTCTTGTGAGAATTATTTAGTACCAACAAAAGTGCCTAAAAGCCAAAAGTGACACTGAGCTATTCTGTCCTTAAAGGGAAGACAACTGGGCAGAGACATTTGGGTTGCAAGGTGGATAAACGAAGCTTGCTGGTTCAGAATCTGAGAGGGGATTCCAAATCAAGATCCTCCTAGGAAAACTAGATGCCTCAGAACCTATAGGATTCCCTGAAGGGTTGGGGAGGATCGCCTTTGGGGGCTTTTGTGCCTCTGTTGCTCTTGGCTAATATCAGGAGAATCCCGGTTTTGGGGATTTGAAGAGAAGACTGGCTGGCAGGGACTGACTCAGCAAAATGGCTTGCAGAGAAGTATCCCCGGCTCTCTACTCTCAGAGTCTGGTTCCACAGTGCTTTAAACACTCTTGCCTTGTGGCCCGATTAGATGGGAAATACATTTTTTGTTCCAGATATTTATTTTAAAGTTTCATTTTCACTTAATAAATCCACCGCCATGGCATACATGGAAGGTTTCCCCAAGTGGTAATTTATGCTTACTGAAGAATTACTTTTGAAAGTGCACGGGCTGCCTGTCACTGGGGGAAATTGCGGCCACTCAGTCTTTAGACTTATTGGCTGTTATAGATTGGGGAGTTGATATAGATTTGAAATGTTTATGCCTTCTCTTTCTTGTTAATTATCGATCTAAACCTTTACGGATTCCGAGACATTTGTGAACAAGGCTTTCATTAATCCGTAAGGCTGCTGAGGGGTCTGTGCAATAGAATCTCCAATTTATAGATCTGCAGGAAACTTGGGAACTAGCAGGCTCATTTCCAGGGTCAGACAAGGGGTCAGTGATGGCCAAGCTTCCCAAGTTTATAACAGGGTACAGGATATTTGGGTTGCACAGCAAAGATGACCTTTTTGCTGGACCTAAGGGACAGTCAAGACTGGCCCCACAAAAACACAGATGCAAACACAACCCATCACAATCCTCCTGGGGTCTCCCCTGTGCCTATCCTGTGCCCACTTCTACCCCTGCGTGAGTGTAACCTGCCTTCTGGTGGGTCTAGCCCCTTATTCTGAGGCAGCTAGGAAAGGTCCCTTCTCTTACCCTCCACTGCTTCTCCTCTACACTTAGCCCCTCTTCTCTCCCATCTCCCACCTACTCACCACCATAAGGCAATGGAGAGTCTGAAAAATAGAAACCCTGGCTAGCATCTCTCAGAACTTAGTCACCAGAGCATCAGAGCATGGGGAGTCACAGGTGAGGTGTGTTTCTTGGTTCTTCTCGTAGATGGGGCTGGTGGAGTTTGCAGTTTTGGCCACATGCCCAGCTGTGGATGGGGCAGGCATGGGGCAGCACAGCCCCTGAGCGGACGCTCATCTCCTCGGCCCCCACAGGCCCACAGAAGGAAGGTGGGGGGAGGATGGTACTTTGCTTTATTTTCCCATTTCCTGATCTCAAGAGACTTTAGGGGAGCCTCCAACTCTTGGCCCACTCCCAGTAATTTCTTAATAGGAGTTACTTACTAAAGAGAAAAATTGGAACTTTTTGCTTTCTGCATATAAGGTCACCTTCACCCATCCAGTCTTCCAGAAATATTCTAGTGACTCTAAATTCTGGCTTTGGGGCCTTCCCAGTGCCCGGCTGATAGAGTATGAATGTGTTGTCTGCCCCAAAACACGTGTGGAAATCTGATCCCCAATGTGGCAGTGTCAGGAGCTATTTGGGTCATGGGGGCTGATACCTCGTGAATAGATTAATGCTCTCCCTGGGGGGTGAGGATAGTGAGTGAGATCTCGCTCTATTAATTCCCATAAGAGCTGGTTGTTTAGAAGACCCTGGCACCTCCGCTCCTCTCTCTTGCTTCCTCTCTCTTGCATCCTCTCGCCATGTGACCTGCTTGCACCCACCGGCTGCCTGCAGCTTTCCATAGTGAGTAGAAGCAGCCTGCGGCCCGTGCCAGATGCAGCTGTCCCAGAATCGTAAGCCAAATAAACCTCTGTTCTTTATAAATTACCCAGTCTCAGGTATTTGTGTTATAGCAACACAAAAATGGACTGATACACCATCTTACATCTTATTTCCTTGGAGATTAAGGCTTTGAAGTAAAATGATGCATTTGATGGGAATATGAGAAAGCAGACATCATATCCTGGAGGTCTTAAATGCTAAGGCAAAGGATCAGATATCATCCTGTGGACAGTGGGGAGACCTTTTCCAGAATGTCTGCTTCACTTTTGGGGAGCCTAGAGAAGACCCATCCTCTGTCACGGGCTGGAGACGTTGTGTGTCCTCCAGTACCACGTGTCCCGTGTGAAGACGAGCATGTTCTCAGACCTAGACCAGCAAACCTCTCACCCCTGGGCACCGGATATCAGCCCCAGAAAGGCCCTGAGAGCTCTCCTCACCCAAACTCCTCGCATAAGGAATGAAGACACTGAGGCCAGTCTTCACTCTTGCGCTCCCGATTACAAATTCAAGAACGAGGGGGCCTGACGAGGTGTTGGACTGCAGGAGGCCTGTGGTTTTATGTGTGTGAGAAAACACATTTTGTTTAAGTAGGCCTTGCTCCTGCTCCCACCTCCAGCCCCACCCGCCACCCCTTCTGCATTCATTGCTAACAGATGCTACAGAGGCCGGAGCTGGGAGAGAGGCACACCGGGCTCCCACGTGGGTGAGAAGAGGGAAACTGATGAGCTGCCACAGAGCAGCTCCAGGAGGGCCTTGGCTTTGAATTTCAATTTCCCCCATCTTCTCCCCCTTATCCCCCACTAGCCAGGCCTTCAGACATTTTCTGCTCTGTGTCCTTCACATCTGAGAACAGCCCAGATGAAAGAAGCCTGTGCAAACTGTGGAGGAGTTGGTGTTCCTCCCGACTAGTGCATCAAGGCTGGGGAACTGGTCTGCGGCTCCTCCTGAGGTGTCCAGCTAATGCTGAAGAGGAAAGAGCTCATGCCGAGAGCGCTGGTTGGGGCGGTCCCCCTGGTGCTCATGGCCACCTCCATCGATCCTGAAAATGTGCCATGTCTCTGCAGCCCAAACCACTCTGGGCCAGAGACTGAGCAGGGCAAGGCAAGAGAAAAGGTAAATGGGGCACTGACGAGACCTGAGTAATGTCCTTGTGACCACAGCCCCCTCTTGTTCCACCTCATGTCCATCTGAACACCTTAACATTCTGATGCTGTGCTCTGTCACTTAGGAGATTCCCCTGTAGTAAAGACTTTGTGTAATGTCCCACTAGGTAACAGCCACTCCCCTAATTTCTGCCTAAATCCTAACCTTTCTTAGGGCCTAGGACAAGGGACTCATCCCCTTTGAAGGTACCATGTTGATCCCCAATCTAAGACGGTCACTGCTGCCTGTGATTCCCCAAGTGGGCTTGCACTTAAGATACTTGGTGTTTGAGGGACTTATGTATGCCTCTAACATCCCCCTTACAGAACCTCTCTCTCTCATGTCCCATCCCAGGACCCAGAGCACAGTAGTTGCCCAATAAATGTGTGCTGGATAAATTACATACTAGAAACATTAATGAGCTTGGCATCGGAGACCTTGAGTTGGAATCTGGCTCGGGTACACCTACCAGCTGCAGCACCCTGACTGTGTCCTATCACCACATTAAAACTTGGTGTTTAAACTCACCTGAAAAATGGAAGCCATCATCTCATCCCTGTCCTCTATACCATCACTTTTATGGGGTCAACTGAGAAGCCAGATGTTAACGGGCTATATCAATTGTACGACACAGTACACAAGTAAATTAGTATCACAACAGTGGTGTATTCGATACTTCCATTATTAATACTCCTACTTTTATTATTACTAGTGGTGGGTACTGGAAGGAAGGCCTTTTCTTAAGAAGTCTATTTAAATTAATCAGTAATCTCTTCAAGAAGGAATCGGTTTCATTTATCCTCTTATTGAGGTCAGTTTCAGCACAGAGTTAAGTGGGATAGGATATCCCTCACCTACAAAATTGAGGAGATTGGGTCATTCTCTCCCCACCCATCCATTCCAAGTGTACTGACCCACTGGTCTGATCCGGGTGGTCACACAACCTCAAAAGGCCCTGAAGTCTCAAAGTAAGCAGAGACCACCTTCCTGGGATCTAACACTATGTGCGTGAAACTTAAAAGTGAATGCATGCCTCATAAAAGAGGTTAATATTTGCTTTTTTGTGAATCCTGAAAGCTGAACTAGCTGTTTGGCCTTTTATGAGATTCAGGGCCACTTCCAGGGCTTCTTGAGGAAGAGCAAAGTGAGACAGGAAATTAGCAGGGATGGTAAAAACCAGGGATAAATGCAGTAGGAAGAAATGGACAGGAGACGTCCAGCTCAGGGCATGCATGCCCAGCTCCAGGCTCAGCCACAGGCCAGATGTAAGCACAAGTCTTCTGAGTCAGGGTCTTGAGAATGTCACTGGAATGATAAGGAAGATTTACTGCCCTTTGGCCAAAGGCATTAACTAAGCAGCCAACCCTGGTGTTCCATCGCATTATTTTATACACCAAACACCAGAATTGGAGGGTGTGGGCTTTCTGTATCTGTGGTTGTCACTTCCTGCCCGGACACTGTGAACTTCCCTATTCTGGTCACTTTGGCTTCAGCCTCGCAGGTTTATCCCTCCACAGGTGGAAGCAAGAGCAGTGGATGGATGTTAGGGACGGAGTGGTCTAGGGGCTCCCTTTCCCTTATTAGCTTCCTGTGAGAGTTGTCTATATATTTATGGGTCTGCTTCTTGGTCCCTGAACTAGCTGCTTTTTTCCTCAAAGCCACCTGGGGACATGCTGTGTGAGGTGGCCTTCGGGGTGGCCTGCAGTGGACAAACCTGAGGGAAAACCTGGGGCACAGGCACAAATCAGAAAGTGCTACTCTAGGAGGCCAAGGGGAGGGAGAGGGTTTGTTTCTGCCCATGGGAACAAAACTCCAGAATGTCCAGCCTTCTTTTCTGCCTTTCAAACATAGTCTGGCAGCAGAATTTAGACATTTTCGTCACTAGTTATGGCCTTTGGGGCTTCTTGAAGGCAAGTGTGGGCAGTAATTCTCAGGTCTTGAGAACTGAGAAACATTAGTTCTTCCACATGTAGTTTCTGACCCTTCCCTGCCAGAAACTGCCCCTGGCCACCGCTTCCCCCTGCCCCATAGCTGGGCACATGCCTCTGCTCTGTGCTTTCACAGCACCCTATGGTGACCTCTGCCCCTGTATTTATTACACAAAACTGAAATTATGTTAGCTTTTTGGCTTCCCAAACAAACCATGAACTGTAGAGGTCAGGGATCATGCCTGTATGACCAGTTTTTGGTGGCCCAGACTTTCTTTGTGACCCAAGGGCTTAGCAAAATATCTGGCAGTTAGCAGGTGCCCAGTAAATGTTTGTGGAATGAATATATGAATGGCCAAACTCTTTCAGAAGGCAAGGAATCACAACAGACCTACAGAAGGACCATCAGACCTCCAGAATCCAGGCTTCCAGACCAAAGAATAATCAATAATAATGAAGTAAATTTATAGATAGATGGATAGATAGGAGGGTACTTCAAAAGGTTCATGGAAAAATTGAACTGAAAGACAACATGATCCTTCCATGATTTTTTCAAAGACCCCTTATAGATAGATAACAGTAATAACATTGCATAAAATTTACTGGGCACTATATATGTGTTAAGCATTTTGCAGACATCACCATATTTAATTCCCCTATACTGCTGTGAAGTCAGCAGTATAACCCAGCCACTTCAATGTGGGTGGGCATGTGGTCTCCATCAGAGACTCTCTACAGATCTTCTGCTCCCACCTGAAGTGCTTCCTGGGGGTGATGGGTGTAGGTTTCTGAGACATTGCCTGGAGAATGGTAGCAAGGAAGGACTTTACTCGGGGAAGAGTATAACTTGGGTTTACCCTGTGCCCACCGTGTGCCAGGCAATTGCTGGATGTAGGACACACATTCTCACTGAAGCACATGGGAATCCTGAGGGTGATGTATTACTATCACTAAACTTTGATCAATGAAGAAACCAAGACTTAGAAAGGAGATGAGGAAAAGTTGAAATGAGCCCGGGCTACAGGCAGGTCCACAGAACCTGGCATATAATTGACGCTCACTAAATATGTACTGAACTAAATGGAGTGGAATTAAATTGAACATTCTCTCTGCACAAAGGCAAATTCTGTTTTAGGGTGCCTTCTTCCACCAGGTCTGGCACTTTGCCACCCTCCATCTCTCTCTATACGGCTGCAGTGAGCCCCGGGAGCCATCTGAGGAAACACAAGCAACAGCAGCAAATCCCCATAAATGAAAGTCTGTGGTGGCCACAGATTTGGGTTGAGGCTGTGGCCAACAGGCCACGAAGTCTCATCAGCCGTGCAAAGGGAGATCTACTTATATGAAAGACCTCCAGGGGCCGGCCCGGTGGCGCACTGGATAGTGCGCCGCTTGGGAAGCGCGGCGGCGCTCCCGTCCGAGGGTTCGGATCCC
>NW_007726182.1:203727-307310 GCF_000696425.1 Galeopterus variegatus | reverse complement strand
AAAAAAAAAAAAAAAAAAAACCTCCAGTTGGACTGACTCTTTTCGCGCATAATATCTTAGGAAGGCAGTTCTGGTGGCAGCAGCCGTGGTTGTGAGCCAGCCTTCCCAGAACATAATTGGGATGTCATTTCTTATATTTGACAGGGCACCCTATACCACTTGGGTGCCTCGGTCTCCAGGAGTGATTCAGAGAGGAACAGGGCAGTTGTTTAAATAACTGAAAATAATGTGCTTTAAAAAATGAACATTTTGGTTGTCTCCTATCTAGAAACATCTCTCAGTGATGGAATGATAACTTTGGATTTCTACGGTTAGCTTGGAAACCAGTACTTATAATATTTTGGTTGGTGGCACCAAAAGTCTGTGCAGTTTAATATCACCAGATTTAATATTGGAACATGGGGCCCAATATTGTCATTGGAATAATTACAATAATATTGTATATTAAATACAAAATATCTTAGTTGTATAATTGTGTATTGATATTTGTATATTAAATTTAATATTTGTATTAAATATATGATAGTTACCTATAATTATAACATAATTATATTATTACATATTAATTATATGTAATATATACCAACATAATATTTGTATAATTGTATCAAATTGTATAAATTATTGTGTATTAAAATTAATATTTGTATATATTTCCATAGTATAGTATATATTAAATATGCAGTTTTATAAATAAAATTATAATAATATTGTAATTGGAATGTGTGATTAGAATGTGACGTCATGTCAATGTATGACATTCCAGTAAATGAATCTTCCTGAGAACCTTGCTATCGCCTCATTTACTCAAGTAATTCAGTCGTGGATTTGGTTTACAGTCAACGAGAAACTCAGCTAGAGGTCTCATCCTTTGGATTGTTTTTCTCTTCTCCTGATTATGTCAAAATGCCAGAAATGTCAGTTATACTCAGACTGGCTCAATAATCAGTAACTTCCCCAGCTGTGTAACAAATGCTAGGGAAGTGGACACAAAAAAGATGAGAGCTTAAAAACTTGAAAGCAAAACAGTCAAAACAGGCCACCCCTTTTGTTTCCACGATTTTTGCGCAAAAAGTCCTTCCCTGTTACCGTTCTCCAGGCGCCAGACTCTGCTTCCCCCTTAAAAACAAGCAACAGCTTGAAGCAAGCTTTTGTTGACATGAATTCCATGTTGCCTGGTACTTTTGTTTGTTTCACACATAATTCACATTTTTGTATCTTATATGCATTTTTCATAGTCCTTCCTGAAGCAATGTCCTGGCTTCCATCTGGGACTCCCCGTCTGGGGCCAAGGTCCTTGCAGATACCTGGGTTAAGGGTGTTGATGGAACACTCAGTGGGATGGGGCTGACATATTAGGAACTAAATTCCTGCAATACAGAGATTAGAAATCCTCTTAGACCAGACCATAAAACAAACATGACAATGAGTAATGGCTCAGGTAGCCCAACCCTAAAGGTTCAACAAAGAGTCAAATTAGCTTTTATTTTCTATTCTTTTCTGAAGGAGTTCTCACAAACATTATTGTGGGGAAGAAGGAAATTGTTACTTTTGGATGAGTCTTAGATGGGGCCCCAAGGGGAGAAGAAAGAGGAGGATAGAGAGCAGGAGTAGGGGACATATCGGGTATTATCTGTGGGACCAAGCTAAGTGACTTGTCACTACTCCTTAAAAAATCTTCAAAAAAACATCCTGAAAGTGAAGACCACTTTTCCATCTCCCAGCCCCAGGACACTTAAATAGAGCTTCTAAATACTGCTTTTTTATTTAAGGCAAATTCCATGGTAGGCACTGACTTCATGAACATTTAGAATGCTAAGACTAGGAGAAACCTCAGAGGCCTTTTATTCCAACTTTCTGTATAATGCAGGACTCTGCTCTGCAGCATCTCCAACACAGGCAGCCCATTAATGGGGTGCTCTCTGCCTCAAGAGGTTGCCCATTTTCTTTTTCGAAATTTTTTTTGACCAAATTCCTCCTTACGTTGACTAAGCACAAGAGTCTGCCTCAAAGTCACAAGGAACAAATCCCTTCCTTTAACCACAGCTGGATTCCATGGTGATCATAAGCATGGGTTTTGCACTCATTCTGTCCTGAGTTCAAGTCCTACCTGTGCCACTTACTCCCTTAACTTTGAGCAAGTTACTTAAATTCTCCAACCTTGAGTTCATCTGGAATGTAACACAATATTAGGATCGATCTCATAGGTCAAGTTTGTCTTTAGGGTGTCTGATCGTGGTGGCGCAACATAGCAGAGGAGTACTGAACCCTGAGTCAGAAGACTCAGTGCTTCGTCCTGCATCTGCCAGTGTTGAGCTGTGTGACTTGTGCTAGTCACTTAACCTTGTGTAGCTCATTCCTCCCTTCTCTGAGGTGTCCTCATGACACATGCCTTGCCTGTTAGCATCCGGGCACTGTTACAGAAACATATGAGAACACATGGCTTTCACATTCATGCACCTGCAGGTTTATGATGCCACACCAGTGCAGGCCTAAGCAAACACTCAGTGCTCAATAAAAGCTTGTGTGCTAAATTGCATCTGTGCTTTCTGAGTGAAAGACTAGGAATTACAGGCTGAGAAGGGAAGAGGCTGATCAGATGAAGTTGACAATTTGGCAGGCTATCTGGGAGAAAAAGGTCCGTAGAAGGCAGCGAGGATGTGTTTGGGCTGCAGGAGATGGATCTGGGATGTTACCTGTTGTAAAAGCACTGGAAGGGCACGGATGGGGAAAAAGCAGGCCCTTGGGCTCCAGAAGGTACTGAGTGGCTGCCTCTGTGGTGCTGATGAAGGAGCTTCGAGGAGAGGTACATAAGGCCTGAAATGCCTGAAATGAGATGTGGGCTGATGCAGCAGGCTGAAGTGAGGGGCCAGGGAGTCAGGGGACAGGCATGGACCCAGCCCAGGGAGGTTTCTCAGCCAGGGGAGCTGTCCATGGAAACTCAACTGCCTCAGTGTTTAGGAAAAACAAGGCAAGCAAAAGATTGTCAGAGGACGGAGACCCAGGGCCTTGCAGCTCATTCCTTCACTCCTCTTTAATGCTCCAGTCTCACTCCTCATTCACAACCAAGCTCAAATTTAACCTTTTCCAGAAAGCCTTCCCTTACCTCTTGAACTCCGAGGAATCTACCTTTTTCTAAAGTTCCTTTAGGAATTTTGATCTGTCCAGATCATCTAGTAATTACAAATATAAAAACGCGACTGCTTCAACTGAGCTAGTCAGCCAGCCTACACAATGGAATACTACTCAGCTATAAAAACGAATGAAATACTGCCATTTGCAACAACATGGATGGACCTTGAAAGAATAATATTAAGTGAAACGAGTCAGGCAGAGAAAAAGAAATACCACATGTTCTCACTTATTGGAGGGAGCTAAAGGTGAATGAATCAATTCACACACATACACACACACACACACACACACACAACTTTTAGCTTATTTTTAACTTCAGGTAAGTCTGAAATTTGCCTTCACCTACTCTGGAAGTATGCACTGTGAGTTTTCATCGAAAACGTAGAATAATATTAAGTGAAACGAGTCAGGCAGAGAAAAAGAAATACCACATGTTTTCACTTATTGGAGGGAGCTAAAGGTGAATGAATCAATTCACACACATACATACACACACACAGACACACAAAACAAACAAACAAACAAACAACAACAACAACAACAAAACAAAAAAAACGGGGGGGGGAGAGGAAGATATAACAACCACAATTTTTTTTGAAGTTCTTACAACAAGAAAATGGAGGGGACACACTTGGGTGGGAGGGGGGAGAGGGAGGAGGGAGGGAGGTTTCGGTGACGGGACACAATAATCAACTACATTGTATATTGACAAAATAAAAATAATATAAAAAAAAGAAAAACGCGACTGCTAGACAATTGATCTATTACCATCTTAAAATAAGGTTATTTAACGTTGACAGGTGAAATATACTATGTTCTCCATTCAGCCACCAAACCTCGCCCTGGAACATGCGGAAAGCATTGCATGGAAGGGGCTTCTAGTTCATCTCATGTTTGCCCTCGAACCCCTGAGCTTGTTGCTTGTTCCTCCACTCTCAGTCTTGCTTGCATGTCTGAAATAATGCCCAGGGCCCTTTTTCTGGCAATGACTTTATCTGCTCTTTGTTCTCCCCCAGTTTCTCCCTTGGTGGCCCCTGGTCCCTTACACCATTTAAAGGAAAGCTTTTCCACCAACTGCCTCAATCACAGAGGGGCCGAGAATCTCCGTGAGACTATATGCTCTTGAGGAGAGAACCGAGGTCAAGCCCATGCCTTTTCTTTATCTCCTACCATGCTTATAGCAGAGCAGTCCACAGGTTAGTCACTTAATAAAGGTCACAAGTTTAACTTACTTTTGAAGAAAGCGGAAAAATGCTCAGTGGAAGGAGCAGTGCACGTGAGCACTGATGTCAGAAGTGAGTACTGATGAATTTCTCTCGCTTATAACAGTGGGTCTTGCACACAGAAGGTGCTCAGTAAATAACTATTGAATAAAATCTAGCAACCCAAGGCAAAAGGAATAAATGTCAAATTCCCAAAATGTACAAGTGCCTAGGGCAGAGCTAAGAAGAGAAGCAGTAACTAATGATGAAAAACAAGTTAGGTTAGAGCTCCCCACTTAAGCACTGGCCCCCTGCCCAGTGTAATGCTGAGCAGTGAGTTGCCACTCTCCTTGAAGCTGCAACCGCAGTCCCATGTGATGAAAAGTGTTCCGGTGCTCCACGGTATGCAGCAGGCTACAAAGGTTGCTGATGGGGGGCGAAAAGAATGTACCATGACCGACCATCACTTCCCAACCCCCGACCCCTTTCCCTTTACCTGTGTCCAGATACTCCATAGGAATGCTTTCTAAACAACTGAATCCAGCCCTGTTGAAAAGTCATTTTGCTTGAACTAAGTTATGTGTTGGCTTTGGAAGACTCCATTCAGAGAGATGGGTGATCCATCTGTTTATCACACTGGGGGTTGGGATGGAGGACCAGCCTACAAGGACAAAAGAACCCGTAGGGTGGTGAATAATCCCCACCCTCAGAAGTGTGTCCTTGTGACAAGCCTGGTGCCCTACTTACATTTAGCCATCGCTGTGCCTACATTCCCAGCCCCAACATGCCACATTCAAATCTGCTCTTTTCGCATCTGTGCCCATGTGTCACACATGGACCTCACGTATAAAGCCAAGTTCATGCTTTCGTTCATTCTTAAATTATTTATTAAGTGCCCTCTATGCACCTGGCATAGTGCTAAGTGCTTTCCCATGTTTTATACCATTTAGTCATTATATTGATGGCTATAAGACGACTACTGCTATCTTCATTTTATACAGAGGAAACTTAAACATAGAGAAGTGATGTCATGTACCCAAGCTAATACGTGGCACAGTTAGATTCCAATCCATATTTTCTGAAGCTGAGACCAGCTCTTTTCATTGTACCGCACTTGCCTTTAACAAATGCATAATATGTAGGAATTGTGAATTCCAAAGCAGGGAAGACACCTATGGTTTTATATATTACATTTAACACACTAATCTATCTGTAATTATTTTAACACTTAGAGTAAGTATGGAACTTTGTTGTTATTTCCATTTTGTATTTTGCCAGTTATTCTCTTGCCCTAGCAACACTTCTAACATCGCTTCTCTTTGGACTTCTAGGGAAAGGTACTTTCCCATGCCCATGTCTTTTTGCAACTCGTCCTCAACACATATGAACACTACCAGTTCCTTCTCCCACTTGCAGTCCACAGGACAGGTTTGCAGCCTTGGTGGTGGTCATCCACGCATATTAGAGATTCAGGGACAAATAAAGTCTGTTTTGAGTTCTAAATAACACAAACTTGGAACTTAGTGGAAATGGAGCCTATAGTTATAACCAACACTCACTTGTCAATAGTGTTTTCGAACACTTGGGAAAGAGCCGAGACTGAAGATTATGCAAGTGGCATGTTTAGATCTTTACTTCAATCAGTTTTGACATAAATCTGGGAGTAAGTGGCTATTCCCTGGCTCAGTCATCTGGCCTATAATCTAGTGTGTTTTGGATAGGTGCAGTTTGGGCTGAAAGATCTAAAGCATCCAGTAAAAACAAGAACGTAAAATGGGATACTTTGACACAAAAGTAGTATGAAAACATGCTCTGTTCCAGTAAAGACAGCTGAAGGAATTACCCTTTTTGTAACACCAAAGAAAAGTGATCACATATTTGGTCTCACACTGAATTCATGAAAACAGAGTTTTTTTGCAAAGGGTGAAAACATATTCTTTGGTGTCATTTTGCAGCAACAAATGCTAGCATTTCACAACAGGTGAACTTTGAAAACCTGAGAGGGCAGTGGGAGAGGGTCATCTTTCTAAGAACAGAGCTGTGGGTTCTTTCCTAATGTTCACGCCAGAGGTTTCTGCCGGCCACTTTATGCTTCTACATTGTTCCTGCCTGTTGTAAATTAAGTTTGAAATAGCTCCTCCTGACATGTGGCATTTCACCCTGATGCTCTTTCTCCATGGAAAAGTCTTGCCCATCTGTTTTGAGGCAGTGCGGTATCAGAATCGGATTCCTTTTGGAAACTTTAGGATAGATCGTCCTCAATGCACATTAATCTCAACTAAACCTGCAGGTGGACGTATGCATCCACTGCCTGGTGTGCGAGTGTGCTTGCTTGCACCCTGCAATCATGCAGCTTGCTTCATTCCAATGAGCTCCCTCCTTCCTGCACACCCCAAGCTCCCCATCATGCTGTGGGATAAGACCCTTGGCTTGTTTGCATATTTTAGCCTGCTCAGGCTCCTGTTTAGCATTTGTTTTTCTTGGCATTTCAAAGCATTATGTTCATTTTTATTATACCCTTGACAGACCAAATCCTAGTGCCAGCAGGCCACAATGAAACAAACACTTACAATTTATAGAAGAAATTTAGACTATATTTTCCATGGAGCCTAGAAGTTTTATCACCTGGTAAAATATTGCAGGCAGGACAGTGGACTTCCACTGTGCTTATGTGACCTTCACAACTGCCCCTGATGTTTGAATCAATCTCTCTCTGTACACACACACACACACACAGACACACACACACAAACACACATGCACACACCCCTAATTAAAGTAAACTCTGGTACAGATGCCTATTAACTTTCATAATGCAGTCACAAACCTAGCGGCTGAACTTTTTAGTATTGAAAATCAGCCATTATCTTTAAACAGTTCTGAAAGACTCAGAGTTCCAATCATTTCAACTCTCTCTATATAATGCATAAGCCTAGGCTGGCTGCTCTCAGTTCTTTTTTTATTGATAGACAATTTTTCCCTAAAGACCCAAGACTCTGAGGATCTTGGGGCTTAGTTGTACATGTATTTTCTCACCAAAACATCTTACCTCCTGACAACTTCCATCTGAGCTTTGAGACTTCTCCACAGTCCACTTGTCAAACAGCCACTGTGGGTACCTTCAGGGCACTTAGGAGATGATCCTTCCTGTGCTTAAAGCTATGAGTCCCTGGAGAAGCATGAAACAAAATCCTCACTCTTAAAAAAATTAATCTAGCTGTGAAGGAAAATCTTAACACATCTAAGACAATCAGTACACATTCTATGTTCCACTGATATTCATAATTATACGTTTAGTGAAAATTTTCCAAATTTCATTGATCGTGGAATTTCTAATAAAGATTCATGGATCATGTTAAGTGAAGTAAGCCAGGCACAGAAAGACAAATACCGCATGATCTCACTCATATGTGGAAGACATAAAAAAAAATAAAAAAATGATTCTCATAGAAGAAGAGAGTAGGATAATGGTTACCAGAGGCTGGAAGGGGAGGAGAGGAAGGAAAGCTGTGAACTAAGGGGAGCAAAGCTATGCTGTCTACCCTAAGTGAATCAATGTACAGTATATGCATGCATTGAAACAATGTACTGTACCCCACAAATATGTACAAATAAATGTTAATTTAAAAATATATGTACAGGGGCCAGCCCCATCACTCACAGGAGAGTGCAGCGCTGGTAGCACCGAGGCCGCGAGTTCGGATCCTGTATAGGGATGGCTGGTGTGCTCACTGGCTGAGCGTGGTGCAGACAATATTGTGCCGAGGGTTGTGATCCCCTTACTGGTTAAAAAAAATGTGTGTGTGTGTGTGTGTGTGTGTGTGTGTGTACACAGGCCTTTTCCAGCAAACCCCAGAAAAGAAAAATTCATAGAGGATAGGAAGTTATAACCAGGTGGGCATACACAAGAGATTTCTGGGTTGCTAGTAATATGCTCTTTTGTAATCTAGGTGGATATTACATGGGTATTTGCTCTCTAACAATTTGTTAAAATGTACATTTAATTATGTTTCCAAGTCCTTAAAATCATCTGCCATGTCCTGAGAGCTGAGCTATAACTAACTTTATAAGTAAGAGGAAAACTGGTTGTCCTGAATTGTATCAGGCCTGCGTCAACAAGGCAGGGAGGTTCTTCCTAGAGTGGCCACAGGACCTCAGCTCCTCACGTGCTGGGATCAGAGGCTTGTGCTTCTGAACTTCATGCAGCACTGTCAGACTTATTGTCCTGGAATACTGCTTCTTTTGTACCACAGCCTGCTGAAGAACCGAAATTTGGCTTTGACTGTGCAGTGCATTGTGTTCCAGCTTCTCTGAAAGACACCTTTAAGATCTGGCTTTATATCTGTGATGTTAATTTTATGTACCATTTAAATTAGTGAACTTTCAATAAGTGAATTGCCCTCCATAATGTAGGTGGACCTCATTCAATCAGTTGAAGACCTAAATAGAACAAAATGGTAGGTGTTCCTGAGCAAGAGGGAATTCTCCAGCAGTCCGTCTTTAGACTTCATCTGCACCATCTTCAAATCTTGGATCTCAGCCTGTCAGCTTTCAGCCTTAAGCTGCACCATCAGCTATCCTGAGTCTCCAGTCTGCTGGCCCACATAGAAGACTTTGGACTCACCAGCCTCCATAATCACATGAGCCAATTCTTTATAATAAATCTCTTTCTACAAATATACACATTCTATTGGTTCCATTTTTCTGGAGAATTAACTAATACAATGTTCATTGCTACATAACAAATTGCATCAAAACTCAGAGTTTTAAAACAACACACATTTATCATCTTGCAATTTCTGGGGGTCAGAAACATGGACGTGGTATAGCTGGGTCCCATGCTTGGAGTCTTTCACAAGGCTGCAATCAAGGTGTCTGCCATGGCTGTGTTCTCATGTGAAGGCTTGCTTGGCATAGGGTCTGGTCCCAATCTCAGTTACATGATTGTAGGTAGCATTCATTTGCTTGTGCACTGTGATGATCAGGGATTCAGTTATTCACTGGTTGTTGGCCAGAGGCCACCCTCTGTTCTCGGCCACATTTTTCTTCCCATAAGGCAGGTCATGACATAGCAGCTTGCTTCATTAGAGCAAGCATGCAAGAAGAGCTAGAGAAGGAGGGATGGCAAAAAGGAAGTCACAGCCTTTCATAACCTAATCATGAAAGTGACATCCCATCTGTCTTTTAGAAGTAAGTGACTAAGCTCAGACCATCCTCAAGGGGAAGAGATGGCACAGGGCATTAATACTTCCTCGAGACGTCATTAGGAGCCACATCAGAAGCTGCCTAGCCAACCCATCCAACCTGATTTCCCTGTTTTTCCATATGAACAATCAGCACAGCCTTGAAGATTCTTAACAGGTACTCAGCATGTCTCTGTACCTTTGCCAGGCTATGGTCCTAACTTCAGGGCTCTTTCTTCTTTCTGCTTCCTGAAAATTCTACCCACAACTATGGACATGTATTTCAAAAGATGTCAGTTATCTCACACATATAACATTTTGACTTAAAATGTATGTAGATAGATAGAGAAAGATATAAATATCTCCAGAATTGTGCTATTTAACCTCAAGAGATATGTCCAAGGTTCAGTTTGAACAAGCAATCATTAGTGTCACAAGAGAAAATGCACCTAATTTTATTTATTCTTTGAGTTTATTTTTCTTTTATTAGCATATTCATTATTGCACCTAATTTTATTAGAGAGTTACTGCTCAGAAACATGGGGAGTTCACTTGGGAGGCATCCAGGTCTTCTGGACCATCTGGAAACAGCAAGGACCATCCTCATCAAATTTACATTGCTAAAACCATAGTGGTAGAAACACAAGTCTAATTCAATTTGAGGAGAAACATTTTCAACCATCAACCATCAGATTCTGGATTCTGTTTCCAGGAGGCATTTTTGTTTCCTTATTACCTTCCTTTTTTCTATTCCATGGAAGTCAAGTCCATTCCAAAGAGGATAGTGTTTGAGGCTGTTTTCTGAATAGTAAGGAATTTGAAGCCACTTCATCACAACGGTATTTGTTTTTCTGAATAAAGTAAAACAATAAAATAATACTGAGTTATACTTGACAAACAAAGCTTACAAATCCAAATGAAGACTCAGACTTATATGATTGCTATAATCTGCAGGTTTTTCTCAATATAATAGGGAGAGAGAGAGAGATAGCAGTAAATCTTCACATTCCTAATTATAGACTTTAAAATTATCTCTATAGAGAACTAACACTTTAATGCGATGCATTTAATGTTATTACTGTTATTCACAGCATCTTTCTTCCTTTTGTTTTTCTCAGGCTTATCAACTGGTCTACTGTTCCTTCATTTTTCCAGAGGGGTGTTGTTACAAAAAATAGAGTTAGCAATAGCCTTGAATAACAAGCTTAAACATCAGATTGAAGAAAATAAAATGGCACACACATGTGCATGCACACACGTGCACAGAGAGCTTTCAACATGAACATAGGAAAGCGTGATGAAGAGGATTCATCGACACTGCCAGTGTTAAAAAGCTGAGGTGGTTTCTTTAGCTCCAGCATAGTTTGAGATTAATTTTTTTTGGCAAGAATTACATCTTCAGGGATGCTGAAGAAACAATAAGATAGTTACAAAAAGAATTAAGTCTTCCATTGCTTTGAAAGTCTTCCTGAGTAGTGAGCTGACATGGCACATCACAGGATCAGGAGTGGAGAAGAACTGCAGAGGTGAGAAACCAGACTCTCTCTCTCTCTCTCTCTCTCTCTCTCTCTCTCTCTCTCTCTCTCTCTCTCTCTCTCTTCTTTTGGAAACCACTCAAATTTAGAATGGGGAAGCCAACTGAATAAGAAGGGCATTGGGGAAGAAAGCTGTCACAGGCTATAATGTCACAGACTTGTTGAAAAATCACTTTCTCTTTGTCTTAAAGCCTTGTTAATTCTAGTATCACTGAAATTTTTATAACTCCAATGTGCAACCAAGAAGCAGTTGTGCATGTAATCTTGTGTTAGCAGTAGCTGGTAAGAAACTGTTCAGTGTAAATTAAGAGCAAAGAAAGCCACAGCTGCAAGGACAGCTAGTAGGAGTGACTATACAAAACCAGTCTCCCCACCCCTACCCTCAGTAGTAGCTTTACACAAACCAGGTCATTGCATTATTCTATTTGTCTTTTTCTCCTAAGAGAATTGTAAGAATAAGATTAGTATACTAAATGGGATACATGGGAGTCTTTGCTTTCAGAAGCCAAAAGTTGTTGCTTATATATTAGTTGTTGGTGAGGAGAGAGTTGGGTTAGTGGTCATAAAAGCTAGTAGTAAAAAGAAAAGACTAGTAAATGAATCCCTGCAAAAGCTGTTACATTATCTAATGAGCCTTAGGAAACTACCTATCCCAAGATAAAACGTCCATGGTAGGTAAGTGACAAAGAACCAGGATTAAATTATGGAGGTACTGATAGTTGAATATCTATGAGAAAGGCACCCAATTATAACTCCTTGTTCTCATTTTCATAAAATGTGGCTGTAATTTCCTACTTATTTTGTTAGTATGTTTTTCCTAATACAATCAATTTTAGTTAAAACAAAAAGAGGTCTGTGGAATATCATACTCAATCCAGTGGTAGGAGAGTGTGTCGTGCAAAAATCAACAACAGATTTTTAAAAAACAAATCAACCCCCCAATTATCAGTTATCTTATATGGAGCACTTACTGTGAGCCTGGCAGAGTGTCAAGCACTTTACAAATATTATTTTATTTAATACTTACAAAACACAATGGAAACAGTGTTAACTACTATCTCATTTTACAGGTTGGAAAACTCAAGTTTGGCCAAGTAAACTGTTTCATGGAGGATTCTCAGGTGGTGAGTGCAGCGCCAAGGTAAGAACCGGGCTCATTCCTTTATAAATTACCTATTTCAGATATTCTGTTATAAGCAACAGAAATAGACTAATACACCTACCATTAGCATAAATGCTCTTTGGGACAGTCAGTGGTCCTTAAATTCTACAACATGGAACAATGCCACTCTTGATAAAGTTCTCATCTGTCAGCAGAGAAGAAAAACAAGGACAATAAATTAGGTACATAAAATGTCAGTGTAAGACTGTCATTCCTTAGTCAGATATTATATTCTTTCTTTTTACGTTTTCTTGGTGGTAAACCATCCTTTTCACCCACATAGAATAATGGGGATAAAGGATGATTGGCATTTGGTTTTAGATGTTGTCACTTACTACAATCAAAAATTGCCAGTATATGAATACTTGTTTGTACTTCCTATACTATTTTTATTTTATTTTTTTACTGGTTCACAAAATTCAAAAGTCTTACCACCAATGATTCATGGAGCACGTTGTCTTCTCAATAATAAGAGATTGGCACTATGGTGGATTGAAAAATGGCTAAAATTCTCCATTTGTCTCTGTATTCATGTCTCTTTGGCTTTGTATCATGACTTTGCAACTCCTTCCATCAATGAGCAAAGACTATCTCACTTCCACCTTGAATCCGCCTGGTCTTATGACTTGACAGTACAATGACATAGAAATAATGATGTTCTAGTTTGAAGTCTAGGCCTCAAGAGACCTTGACCACCTCTACTCCGCCTTGGAACCTGCAACCACCATGTGAACAAGCCCAGACTAGCACGCAGAAGAAACCATGTGCCCAGATGCTCCCATCACCCCAACAACCAATAGCCCATTAACCCCCAGAAGAAGAGTCATCCAGCCTACATGAGTGAGCCCAGACCAAATCACCAACACATAGAATCACAAGCTAAATAAATGGCTGCTGCTTTAAGCCTCTGAGTTTTGGGGTGGTTTGTTACATAGAAATGCCTAAATGACACAGTCATATCCATAGGCATTAGATCAAAATTGAAACATACATTAGAAGACCTTGCCACTCTGACACCAATCTTTGAATAATTTCTTAATACATAATTTTATCTAGATAGCTTTGCAGTCACCTTTTCTGATCTTATTTTAAAGTTGAAGGAAATGTAGGTGCATAGTTATTGTGAAAATTATGAAAGCTCACACATATAATTATTGGTAGGAATAGGTCTAGAAACCTAGAACAATAGAACTATTTCTCTATGTGCCCTGAGTCCACCAAAATTAGCTACATTTATTGATCTCATAGTGACCTAGTGATGTTTCTTTGTGGCACTATTAATGACACTACCAATTACCTCTGTTGATAAATGTGATTAAATTCTAGGAGATGTTTTTTGGTGATCTTATTGAGAGAATGGAGACCCCAGTCCTCTAGTGCCATGCTTCCTCCACTCTAAGTTAGAAATATGTTTAATCTCCTGGAGTTGTTAGGACTTGGAGAGACCTAAATTCAAGAAACACAGGTCCTGGTCCTGTCTTTGCCAGTTACTGGACCATGAACAATTTCCTTTCTCATTATATTTTTCAGATTCCTTATCTTTGAAGTAACGGAGCTGGACTCAGTGAACCTTAAGGTCCTCATCACTCCACCAGTGTCACAAGCCCTTAATCTGGTCATTTTAAATGTTTGGAAACAAGGCCAAAAAGATAAATGCATTAAAACTCTCTGGAGACTGAAGTACTGGCATCTACTTACTAAAGTCTAGCTTGCTGCTTTTCCAAAATCCAAACAAAAGAAAATTTGGTTTGCAGGTGTTATTGCGATGGATTATTGTAAGTTATTCTTGTAGAAATAAGATTTGTATGTCTCTTTTTTCCTAAGGTTGCTTTTGTGTACATTAAGATCATGTATTTTCATGGTCATTAAATATATTCTGTGACTTGAGTTAAAGTGTATTCAAGGATCCACATGAAAATAAAACCAGGTGCATTGCAACCTCTATTGTGATATTTATCACTGGCATTGCTCACATGACTGCAGAGGTCCATAAAACCCTGGAGGGGTTACCTTCACTTAATGGCGTCCTTCCCTTTCACTCACCAGCCACTTCTTATTGCAAACAGCTGCTTGGAAACTAAAAAACATTTTCTATTTCCAAGAGACATTGTTGGCTCTCAAAGTACTTTGCTCATTTTATTTAACAAATGTTTAAGTTTAATCAAATTTCTAATTCCAACAATGAGCCAAACTTGCATTTTGAATCACTAGCCCATGAGACCTATGTATTTAAAATAGCATGAAAGGAATCAAATTCAAGAGCACACACACACAAAAAGTGAAGTGTGTGGCTCTTAGGTCTTCAGCTTACTCCTGTGATGTTTCTGAACCAGCTGGCTTCTGCCCATCTGGTGATTCTAAGGGCACCGATCAACTCAGCTTATAATGAAGGCTTCCTTAAATTCTGATAGAAGGCTCATTCCAAATAATCCAGCAAAACTGCATCAGCACCAAAGTAAGGGAGGAAAACAAGCGTCATATAAACTTTATTAGCACTCTTTATTATGAAATAAACTAGGCTTACACTTCTTTTGGAGGGGAAAATGATGAACACAAAAAACATACCGTATTTTTACTTACTAACGTGCACTTGTAAAATGCATGGCATGCTGTTTTACAGGCAGTAGCATATAAAATACTTTTTCCAGATGTGGATTCATAATTCTCCAAAGACTATAATAGTTATCATAAGATTTATGGAGGATAATTTATTAATCACATTTTTTTCTTTTAGAGATCTGTTTAGAGAGATGAAAGAGAACTTTAAAATGTCATTTTAACCAAATGTAGATGGCATAATATCAAGTTACTCCTTTTGTTCAAATTATTTTTAATGACTTTATTTGTTTTATTGCCTCCACAAGTCAGTACCAACTTGGTGGTAATGATCTCTTCAGGAAATCTCTTAAGATTTTTAAAGTGAAATAGCATGGAGCTGTTTTAAAAACTAAATGAACTGAACTGTGAGAGTTGATTAGTGTTCGTTTATTTGAGGGACACATGAGCTACTGAAGCTTATTTTTTATAAGATTTGGAGGAGACAAATCTTGTGAAAACTGTAGCTTGCTGAACACTTATGCAGCTTCCTCCACAGAAACTTAGAAGCCTACTTGTGTCTGAAGTGCTACAAGTAACACATTGTTAAATAAAATATACATTTCAAATGTATCCCTTTAATCTGGCTTAGATTAGTAAAAACACAGCTGTGCTAAATCCATATTGAATCCCTGAGTCACATGATGAGTAAAAAGTTCAAATGATCCTCTTTGTGTCATCACTTTATTTGAAGTAAGTTTTGCCTAAAGCTTAGCACTGCTAAAGAAAAAAAAAAAGATAATTCCACTATTCAGGGGGACTCATCCATCCTAAGATTACTCGTCCTCAAACATATCATACCCTCATTTCCAATCCCGCTGTCGCCCTGGAAGAAGAGTTTACACTAGGCAATGGATATAGATAGTCATCAAATGAACAGTCGGCACAAAGACTCACCTTCCCTCTTCTGTCCAGACTCACAACCAGCCATCAGAGTTTCCTCCTCTCTACTATCAGGATAATAAACTTGCTTTGCAGAGCTATTGTCAGAGTTAAAATAAAACAATGTGCAAAAGTCATCTGCAGCCTGGCACATAGTCAGTATTCAACAAATAGGAGCTTTTATAATTATTGTGTGTACAAGCCTGTGAGCAGTTTGCTTTAACTTTGATAATTCAATACAGTCAAGTAGTATTTACTGACAGATTGAAAAATAAAGGGTATTATAATTATTTGCAACCAGAAACAGAAACATACTGAATAAATTACCATGTATAATATATTGTTCTAGGCTTTGAAAGGGATACCAACATATATTGGAGAGGATCTATGTCCCAAAGTGTTTATATTCTATAAGAAAGTGTTGAAAATTTCAGCAGCGTTTTAAACCAACGGCAACATGAGACTGCAATGCCAGTGTATAAGTGATTATTTCTACATGAGAGTATGGGCAGTGACTGCTGAAAGTCAAGAAAAGGCTGAGAATAAATGAGGAGGCTATAAGAACATTACACGTTGGGCTGAAATGGGTATAAAACGTAGTGAGTCTCAAGAAAAATACTCAGGAGCATTTGACACTTAAATGAACCAGATAATTCGAGCTGCTGAACCACTTGAAGAACAAGGTCTGATGCACAGAAGAATGGATCTGAGAAATTAAGAACCAGGCTCAACTTTTGTGTAGAGACACAGGGCCCCTGAAGTTCTGAAAGTCTAAGGGAAGGCCATGGTTAATATTAGCATCCATTCCCAAAAGAGAAGATATTCTATCTTCGATGAATCTAAGTGTCCCCACGGCACCTTCAGATGTGGCCTTCACTGTGGCTATTTTCCATTCCACAGGAAACCACCCCTGGGGGAGACAGCACAAAGCAGCCTGTTGAGAACACACCCTCCAGCCCACACCTCCAGTGCAACAGCTCTGCCCTCCTGGTATTGCCTCTTTATACATCTGCCTGTGCCACGAGACCATGAGCTCCTTGAAGACAACACTTAATTTCTTTTCCCCAAGATTATGAACAAAGTGGATAGTCAGAAAATGTCTGCTGAACTGTCTCTTCTTGGCTGAAGAGCCAGTGGTAATAGCAATGGTTAAAAAGAGGGTGTTTACAGAATTCTCGTCTGTGTAGAAAGTGCCACACAGAAAGAGGAAAAGAAAGAGGGACGAATGGGAGGCTTAAAGTCAACTTGGGACTCTGTATTAGAACATTCCCCCTTACCCTCTTAATTAGTCTAACAGCACAACCTGGAAGGGCTCTCTCCAGAGACACTTTTTAACCAGTAGCCAACTGGACACGAGGAGCTACTCAATATCAAGCCAGACTCTACTTGGATCCTTTCTCAACCAGAGAAAGGACCAGACAGTAGCAGGACATGAGCAGGGAGCAGCACGTCCAGAGCCTCCCACCCAGAAGCCAGGTGCCCTGAGAATCTGCAGAGCCTGGGCACTGCCTGAACCTTCCAGCCCACTAAGAAGGAAGTAAAGCAGCATCCTGGACCACAGGGAAATATGCTCTCCTGCTGGGCCACTAGTCGCTTAGGAGTAGTCTTGGTTATCAGATCTACTGTCCTGGTGTCAGAGTGCTTGTGTTCCGGTGACCCTGCTTCAACTTAATAATGACCCCAAAGCACAAGAACAGTGCTGCTGGCAATTCGGATGTGCCAAAAAGAAGCCGTAAAGTATGTCCTTTAAGTGAAAAGGTAAAAGTTCTCAGCTTAATAAAAAAAGAAAAAAAACCCTGTATGCTGAGGTAAGAACCAATCTTCTTCCATGAAATTGTGCTGAAGGAAAAAGAAATTTGTGCTAGTTTTGCTGTCGCATTTCAAACTGCAAAAGTTACAGCCACAGTGCATGATAAATATCTGGTTAAGAGAGAAAATGCATTAAATTTGTGAGGGGAAAACATGAACGGAAAATGTGCTTCGATTGACCGCGATCGGGTGTGGCACTATCCACGGTTTCAGGCATCCCCAGGAGGTCTTGGAACGTATCCTCCCTTATGGGGGAAGACAGCTGTACATGCGTTATAGAAGTTCAGAGATAGCAACCAGAGCAAAGATAGGGTAGATCTCTGGGGAGGTGGCGTGCTAGTCTTTTCCAGAGTGGAATTGTCAAGGAAAAGAACCATGTGACATATGGCTTTCTCCTTTTGCTAAGTTGAAGCCAGATCATGGTGGGCCCTCAGTGGCTGCCAGGGGAGTTTATACCAGACCGTGGTATAGATAGTTGCTGAATAGTCAGCAAGTAGACTTAGCTTCCTTTTCCCAGCCTTGTCTATATCTGATTCCTCAAGAAAACAATAGTTCACACATCATGACACTTAATTTGTCTCAGACGGTATTCCTGGTGCTTTACACATGATAACTCAATTATTGCTCACAACCACCCTCTGAGCTATGTACTATTTGTACCCCCATTTTTTACAAGTTGAAGTGCTATGAAGTTGACAGATACCATGGTAGGGAATGTTTTATCTTCTAACAGGCAAATGTTTTTTACAGCCCAGAATCTATAAAATGAAAAGCTAAGTTTCAGCTCATCTCATTTGAAATCTAGATATCTAAAATCTCTAAAGTTCGAGAGACTAAGTGGTATTTAAGTCATTAGTCTGCAAATAACACCACTGTATATTTTATTCACCAGCTTTAAGCACAGAAGTCAGAGCAAAGGTGGGGGCTTAGGGCATAAATTTACCATCTGCGACGAAATGTAATCAGATCCGAGGAGTTTCCACTTTGAAGTCTTCCTGAATCTGTGTGGGTTACAGGTCTGAACATATCATCAGCTTTGACAGGTGGCTTTATTTTTCATTTCAAAGAGGGAGAAAGGAAGGCAAGGAAACCAAAGAAACACATGCAGAACAGAGCTTTGAACGTTGCCCCCCGAGTGATCATGGAGGCACTTTTCTCAGTTTAGGTCACACACTCAGAGGAGCAATAGCCGTTGGGCTGTGATCCACCTGGGACTTTGTCTTTCCCAGGCACAGCACTGTGAAAGCCACCTTTCTGCAGCCCAGGGAGCCCACCGTTTCTCTCAGCTTCTACACCGGCTGCAAACTTGCCCTCACTTCGGCTAGCGCTCCCCGATTCGGACATCTACCGGGTAAGGTAGCAGGCAAGAGAGACTCAACTAGAGGGCCAGCACTTGTCATCTGAGTGGAAATGCAGCATTTAAAGGCTGAAACCCAGATGCCCTTCAAGATCATTGAGCCCACAGACTGCTGATTACAACACTGAGCTTGTCTAACTAATACCTTAACATCCCGAGCAAGCCAGTGCATACGGGGATGACTACAGCCAATAGTGCACTAGAGTAGGTAGTCATTAACATGTGACTTAAATCCTACCTGCTTCTGAAAGGACTGGCTGCTATTTATTCATGACAATGGAGCAAAGCAGAGCCTGGTGTGTTACAGTGCAAATTCAGGCAAACATGAGCATGCCATTGCCTGCCCACGGCCTCCTGAATGAGGTTATGAGGAAGACTCTGAAAAGGCCAGTGTTGACAATCAGCACACCCCATAGCAGAGTACCCCCTCAGCCAGTGGAGACAGGAGACACCCCCCCCCCACACACACACACACACGAGGCAGTACACTGGGTGGGGGAAGAACTTTTTCAGGAAAAATTGGTCTGGGGCACGAGATCAGACCAGGTATTTGGCCTTGCAGAAAAAAGTAACCACCTGTATCCTGGCAAAGTGACATCACACTGTCTTCCAGCCCAGTGAGCTCCCTCTAGGCCAGTGCTTGAGTCCTCAAGAGAGGGACCTAGAAAGTGAGTTTCTTAAATAGCTGTAGGGCCAGAGCTCCTATAAGACACTGAGGGCACAAAGCAGTGTAACCCCTGAGCTGAGTGCTGGAGGGGCAGGATTAGCTTTTTATTTTCTTAAGAAATGACATTTATTAGACTTATTTTTTTTCTGATTACAAATGATCATTACAGAAAGATTAGAGAAAATGGAGATGCACTAAAAGGAAAACAAAAGTCACTTGTAATCATAACACTCTGGGCATTGTGAACATTTTGTTTACCCAAGTCTTTTCTTAAAACTGTGAATATGCTTTACAAAAATAAAAATAAATACCATTTTGCAGCTTGCATTTTCCCTTAGCAATTTTGCAAGAAACCATTCCCCCCGTCGATCCGTATTCTTCTTCCACAATATGGATTTAGCGGCTGTCTCACGTCCCACTGTGTGTGTGTACATGTGTGTGTGTACTTACACAAACCTCTTGTTGACCATTGGTTTCATTCCATATTTTTTGATATTATAAATAACACTAAAGTGAACATCTGTAGGTACAACTTTGTGTATATCTCATTGTACCCTTAGGATAATTTTTTAAAATACAATTTTGGAAACAAAGGATTTGCATTTCTTATTTTCAAGATTTTTTTATATATTCTAATTTTAAAGTGACTAAAACTCCCATTCCAGATTACTCAGTTGGTGCCTTTGGCATCATAAAGACCCAAGGTGACCATCCTCTGAGTTCTAGTGGCAGCCCTTCAGGTGGGTCTTGGAATGCAGTTGCTGCCCTGATGCAATGTTTAATTAATGCATGATGTCATCACAAAGGGCAGTCCTGTGTCACATGATCAATCTTCACAAATGCTCTTCTCCAGTTGGTATTTTTGCAAAGTGTTCCAGAGCACGGATTTGGGGGTCAAACACACCTGAGTTTTGATCTCTGTTTCTCTTGTCATTTTGTAACCTTGGGCAAGCCACTTAATCTCTTTCAGGTTCCACCCAGAGTTGTTATTGTTGAGTACCTGCTCACCACAACTGTCCCAAACCCTGCCCTGGATTGATAATCCATGGTGATATTCTTATTTTATGGTTAAGTTAAATGGCATGAGAAAAATTTACTATATAAGAATTTTCTGGGTGTTAAGGAGTGAAACAACAATTAAGGGTCAAGAGGAATCATAAAAAATACCTTGGAAGTCAACTAGCCCTGCTCCCCTTTGCTACTTTGCAATTAGGAAAGGCAAGAGAGGGAGATCTGCCCTGTTTCTGAGTTGTCATAAATTATAAGTCCTTGGACTTCAGCTCCTTTCTGTCTGCCTCTCTCACCAGTGTTGTTTAGCTCTTTGAAGCAATAGAGGAAAACAGGGAAAATGCATCACATTTCTTGCAGAACTTTTAGCATGAAAAGATCTGAACTTTTTGACGTGTCAAAGGTCTTATGGAAATAGTGGGAGAGGGTGAGCTCTCCCCCCAGGGCAAGAGAGATGTAGTCTGAGCCCTGCCATTGGCTAGAACTGGCATTTCGTGGGCCCTACCCTCAAATCAAGATAGGGATGGGGAAGAGTGTTGGGGTTATGGTAATAAAACGGTGGGCATGAGCTAGAGAGTTACTCTTGAGTATCTATTGCTTCCACTTTGCTGGTCACTATAGGCTTGTGTGTCCTGGGAGTCACAATTAACAATGAAGTCTAGTTAAACCTGGGGTACTTGAACAAAGTAAACCATCATAAATCCTTCTGAGGAAATGTGGATACCCATGTCCTCTGTCCCCAGAAATTGTTGCAAATATATAGAGGATTCATAAAAAATCATCCTATGATCCCAAGATAAGGCCACTGTGTAAAGTCAGAACAAGAATGGAATTGTCAGGTACTGAGGTAGGTTTAGCACCACAGTTGGGTTCTGGTTTAAGATTTAAGTGCTATGAATGGTAAGAAAAAATAAAAGGGAAAGCAGCTTGGCTTAATAATAGTTATTAGCTACAAATCCAAAGCACTTAAATCCATCTCTACACAGACATTTATTTCTAAGCTTAAATTCAAGGAAAAAATTATCACATGGATCTTGATAGCACACAACTCAAAGTCTCAAACCTTGACCTCCTTTTAGCATTAAAATGCACCCTATGAAACGAACATCCCTCTTATGACCTAATTAGTTAATTTTCAAGGATAAGTGAAAATTTAGGGGGTCCAAGACCCCTTCCCCTCCCTAGGTGAAGCAGTATCCTGTGATTCATCATCGTCAAAAATCCCTTTCTGATGACATCAGAGCTAGGACACGTTCGAGGCCCAGCACTCTCACCCGTTCACTCATGCATAACAATTTTTTCTAAGGGCTTATTCTCTGCTAGAAGTTGGATTAGTCACTGACCAACAGGAACTGATAGGTAACAAATGAGATACAGTCAGAAAGAGGCACATGGATGAGATGTAATCATTTTCATCTGTGGCTCCCCATGTGTCTTGTAGCGAAGCTGAGTTGTGGAAGTGAGTTCCTCTATCCTGTGAGTAATACTGGTGCCTTCATACCAGCCAGAAGCTCTCAGGGCCAAGGTCTGTGTGTTGTGACTGTGTTACTTGCAGTCTTAATGGTGCCACTGAGTGCTCAGTAAATGCTTAGAGATGGCCTCACATTCTCTCTTAAGCCACTAGGTTTTTCCTGAAGACTAAGGATGTTCTGGCTGACCCTTTCTGGGGGCTGAAATGTGGCCCTGCTCTTAGTATGAAACCTGTTCCTCCTGGTGGAGCTCAGACCAATTCTTTTCCAAGCCTGACTCTCAGTGCCCCAAGTGGCTTCCCTGACCCTGGGTACCAGCCATGCCCTGCAGCAAAGGACCCAGACTGCACCAGCTCATACTTCAAGCTTCTGGCAACAAGGGCAAGAAAAAAGCAGCAAAGTTCATATCCCCTTTTTACTTTTAGCTTCACAAGAGAGCTACAAAGGCCATCCCTTGTCTCAATGAATGAAGCAAAGAGCTGGCCTACAGCAATCAGGAGAGTCAGGTAAGACAATGCCAGACTTTCGGTGCTTTTTAAAATACATACTGAAATTTCTAATTTAAAATAATATTTAAGGTAGATACTGAAATCACTAAATTAGTAAGACAAAAACCTGATTCCGTAAATGTAGTTTCTGGGTCCTATTTTTAAGGAAGAAGTTCCGTTCCTTAATTTCAGGCACTTACATCACAGCTATAGTTCTGGAGGAACTTAGGAAAGAGGGGAATGATATTTAACATGATTCTTCCTAAAATGAGGCCTGTAGGAAAAACATCCTTGTAATTTATGGTTGTGTAATATGCTCTCAGCTTTAGAAACTGAAAAAGGCGAAGTATCTCAAGAGACGTTCTGGTCTGTACCATGACTTGGTTTTTCCAGAGTCCCCACATAACCATGATAGCTCACATTCCTGCTCTCTAAGTACCGTGCAATGTGGTGAGACTGTTACACAAGATATCTCATTTAATCTTCAGTAGTGCCCCTACAAATCAGTTATTATTTTTTCCCTTTTCACAAATGAGGAAACTGAACTTTAGAGGTAAGTTTAAACATTTGTAGGTGATAGATGGGATTAAAATCCATGTCTGTCTGCCTTGATAGCACAAAAAATATTTAACTACTGCCTCTTACAAAGTATAGAACCAGATCCTCCATTTTCTGTCTTCCACTTTCAAATGTAATGTGTTGTATTCACACAAAAAATGCTTTGGTTATGGTTACTATTGATGTCATTGTGATTAATGAAAATGATGATGAATGATTATTATTGTTATTATTGATAAAACTAACAAGCATTTATACATCATTTAAAGTTTGTAATGTGCTTACACATATATTATGTTAATCAGTTTTCTCCAACCCTATGAGGTAGGTATTGTCCTTGCTTCACAGATGGGAAACTGAGGCTCAGAGAGTTTAAATAACTTGGACAACCTGCCAAAGTCAGGGAGACCCTGAACTTGCACCATGCTGACAGTGAGCACCTCCTTAAATTTTGTGTCCGCCTGAGGCAGAGCCACAACCTAAGTTCAATTCTATGCAGTTTGCATTATCTTACAAGATATTGGTGCTCCTGATGCATTGGAAAAGATTGATGCAGTAAGACAACAGCGAGTAAGAAAGCCCAAATATAACTGCAGTTAGAATTCCAAGATGCTTGACAAGATGCAGCTTCTCATTGGGCCCATACATTGGGCGCCTCTTGGAGACAGCAATTGTGAATCATTTATCTCTGTACCTCTAGCCTTGGCCTTGGGCCTGACACAGACAGAAAGCTTGATACTTTTTGAATCAATCGATCAACCAGTAAACACCACTGGGAATGGAGTTACTCAGTATCTTCTTCTTGAAGGCTTCCTTTTTTGACTTGTTCTCAGCACTTGGAGAAGGTGAAAAGAAGAACAGAAAGCCTCACCCAGCTCCTCACCTGGTAGGACATAAGTGAAAGAGACGGTGCAGCAAAAGCTTCCATCCCAACAACCTCTCTCCAGCTGGTGTGTCTCCCTGTGCCTTTATAACTTGTCTCCCTAAATCCCAGATGCCTCCCCTCTGTCCTCTTGGAGGTGGCTGGGAGAACTTCTTGCTGGTACAGGAGGAAGCCATTTACCCTGATTTCTCTGTCCCAGATCATTCTCTGGGAAAAATGGGCCCTTTTCATCTGTAGTCCAGGAGCTGCCACCCCTTTGGAGAATATCAAGATCCAATTTTATATAAAGAAGGGCTTCTTTTATTTCTTATTTCTATTTTAGGGAGGAAAAGAAGCAAGATTGATTTCAGTTTCTAACATGGATTAAAGATGGAGTTCTGCCAATTTTCTGCTTTACCCTGCCATGCCCTGCTGGCCAAGGTAGGGAAAAAGGAAGCCTGTATTCTAGAGCATTTTTCTGAGAACAGGAAAATGTCAATGATTTAGATAATTGATTGTCTGGGTTAAAACTTACCTGTATCACATCTTTGAATAAAAAGGGTTTTGATTAACTAATATCAGCAGAGCAAACAGGATAATAAATTAGAATTTCTATCTGATTTAATGAAATAACTATATTTATGAATTGTATGTATAAGTAATGTTAATTGTGATCCAATTTAATTTACTTATTAAAACAGAACCCATAAGGCCCTCTACTCACCAGGAAACATATAATTGTCTAGTTTGGGTATATAACAGGCTATTTTTTTCCTGTTTTTTATTAATCCTGACAATTCAGATTTTAATTTTCCTCTTGCCAGAGATTGTCCACATCAGTGAGGTTTCACCAGGGTTTTACCTGGGAAAATGTCTCCTAGGAAGAGCCTGCTGGAGAGTTTTTTGTCAGGACCAACCTGGTCTGAGAAAGGAGATGAAGCTGCCTACCGGCCCTAGGTGTACAGAGTAAGTACCCTGTGGGCTGTGGAAGGAAATGCAATGTATGCCGAAAGGTATTTGGACAGAATTCGAAAACAGATGAACCCCCACTTGGTTTTGCAATCTTCAGTAGCATTGAGATATTTCAGCATGCTGCTTTACATGATAAAACTTTTGCAAAGGTGAAGAAAGGGGCCCATGGTGCAAGCATTCTGTCCAGGCCCAAATATCTTGTAAACAAGGAGAGATTCTAAGTGCAGAGTGACTCTTTTTTTTTCAGAGGCTTCCAGGGTCAGATGGTGCTGAAGGAAGATGTTGACAGAGAGCAGGAGTCAGATGAGGGCCTTTTACTTCCTGGCCCAGGGCATCCTGCCAACCATTTGTGGGCACCCTGACTCCCAGCACAAAACAAGTCTGGACTCAGAGCTGAAAAGGTCTCTGGGTGTTACCTGGGCAACATCATTACCAGTGCTCTAAACATAAATATTTGCCAACAAGACACCCCAGTTCACAGATGAGGCCAACAGAAGGTCAGTGGTACCGGGAAGGTGAGAAATCAACAAAAAGAATGTATACATGGACAGGCCTACATGTCTGCGGAGGAAACATCAGCATTTAACATCAATATCAATAATACATTTTTAATCATCATAAATAGAAGCTGTAGCATGATTTACCAAATAACTAGACTATGAATGCCCTGTGGACTCTCCTATTCACTTCTCTCTCTCTCTCTCTTTCTCTCTCTCTCTCCCCCCCTCCCCCTCCCTCCCTCCCTTTCCACCTCCCATACACACACACACACACACACATAACTGTACTGTCTGAGCTCCTCTTCTAAATCTTCCAGGACCATCCATGCCCACCACAGTGGTTTTCTCATCAGCTGAATCCACTAGTGTGTTAGTCCATTTCTGTTGCTTATAACAGAATACCTTAAACTGGGTAATTTATTAAAAAATCATATTTATTGCTTACAGTTCTGGAGGCTGTGAGTTCCAAAGTCCAGGGAACACATCTGGTGAAAGCCTTGCTGGTGGTGACAGTGACACAGAGGTCTCATGTGGCAGTATAGTGGAGCAGAGAGAAAGATAGCTCCTCCCATACTCTCCTTTTAAAGCACTCAGAATCACTCCCATGACCACCATTAAGCCATTGAATGAATTAATCCATTTACGTAGTCACGATCCTCACAATCTAATCACCTCTTCAAGGCCCCACCTCTCAGTTACCATAATAGGATTTCCCACCCTCTTAACACCATTTAGGAGGAGGTTAAGTTTCTAATGCATGGCCTTTGGGGGACATGATTCCATCCAAAGCACCCAGTGAACTCATTTTTCTCTCTGCCTGAGATTTCCTGTCACTCTCCAGAGAATCGGGAGCTCTTCATCAAGTCCTCAATACCTTTCAGAGTGCCTTGCACTTAGTTGGCACAGGCTTAGCTAAGACTTTCTGGTTGATGGAATCATTCCCCTGAGGTGATATGCAAACAGCAGTCACTCCTCCCCCATCTCATCTCCATTTACATCCTTTATCCTACATCCTTTCAGTGCCTGGAGGGTCCCAGGTCAGCCCAGCTAGTTGTGGGATTAGGGGTAAATCCCATCCCCTCTCAGTTTCCTCAGCTGTAAACTAATGGGGTTGTAAGAACCCTGTCTGGTTTAACCCTATGGGTTTATGTGACTCTGACCTTTTCAAAGGTAGTGTGTTGAGTTCCTTAGACAGCAGTCATATAATTTCAATTCATTTTTAACCTTTGAGTGAAGATTTAAAATTAAGTTTTCTGGGTTTCATTAGTCTTTATAGCTTTTTGTTACCATCTTAATTATCCAAGTTATTTTCTGCCCCTGGAAAAGTGTAAAAGACTGTCCTCAATGTCATCCTGTGATCTACTGAGAGCCAGCATCCCTGCCCCTCACCCCCACCCTACCCTGTTTACAGTGATCGATGCAGAACTAACTTCTCACTGGCCTTGGCATGACCACCTCATCCCACCAAGCCATCTGCCCCTTTTTTCTTCTCCCAGCCTTCTCTGGGACAGCCCCTCATACTGACTCCGAGTGATGAAGGCTCTGAGCACTTTGCCTTCTAATCTGCTCTGCTGCCCGGTCCCCACAGCTTTCACCTTTCACTTAAAAGTTGTATTGTTGCTGCTATTTGGTCGTATGTGTTTGATTGTTTGTTTGTTATTCATAGGCCTCCTTTCACTTCCTCTCTACACACCACCTATCTGTCCCATTCTTCCCAGACACCCTCAGGCCCACCCTCTCCTCCAGACCTTGGAAGACCCTCAGGTCAAGGTGAACACAGCTGTACTGCAGCTTCTGCTTTCCACTCACCTTCAATCCCGATCCATCAAACCTGCAATACAACTACACTGCCCCTCTCCACATCTTTTTTCTGGCTGAGAGTTTGAAAGTCAGCTGGGATTTGAGCTAGAATCCATCCATCCAGCCTAGGAGGCCTTGTGTTTCTAAAGGCCTTACCAGACACGCCTCCCCTGTTCCCTTCCCCAGGCCATTGAAATATGCCAAGAGAGCTCACAGCCATCTGTTCACCTCCTCCATAGCATCACAATCACATGCCCCGGCTTCCTAGACAACAACTCTCAGGAGACTGGAGATATGTCCTGGTCACTTTGAACTCTCCATCCATTCAGGGACTGGCACAGAGTTGTGATCAGCAGATTGTGTTGACCAAATGAGTAGCCATTTGGGCCGTACTCCTTTCTCCACACACAGATTTCTCATTTCCTCTGCCTTCCAAGCCCTTAGATTCAAACTCATGAGTGTCTGCCATCCCCGGTCTCTTGGATCCAACCACCCTTCCATTCTCACTACCTACTGTAATAATATTTGTGAACTACAAGTTACCCCTCCAGGATTTAAGCTAACCAGTACCAATTCTTTCACCTTTCTTCACAAAACTTGCCTTTTCACTATTATCTTCCTTCTACTTGGACTCTGTCCAAGTGGTTGGTCCACCTCCCTTCTGAGTTGTAAAGCTGAGAAAGAGGTTCAGTTTGTAAAGCTAAACCATTAGGTTTTATTTACTCCGATGGGAGCCTCTGAGAGTTTGGCTTCTTGCTCTCAGAGGATAGCATAATTTTCAATTAGCCAGAATGACAAAGTTACCCCAAGAGCAGCCTTCTTTTCTTTGCAGTGGCCATAGTTGCAGGGGATATGAACACTGCTTTTCATTTTATTAACCCTATTTTCAGAGGTCTATGACACAGTGAAGTCTGTATCTTTATAATCAAGGTGGGAATTAATTTGCAAGAGCGTGATGATCCAGGATACTAGTGTGGTCTCTGCACTTCCACTGGGAGGCTTAGCATCCTCTTCTGTTTACCAAGGTCTTTTGAAAATTATTATTATTATTAAACACCTAGGATTGTAGGGTTCATGAGCTGCATGATAGGAAGGCTTAAGCTCAAGTTGTCTGAGTTGCTTTTGGAAGAGGATCAAAACCCAGGCTGAAGCTCCTTCCCGCCTGACTCACAAGGCCATTGTTATTGTATTTAGCTTTGGATAAACTTTCCTATGGAAGGTGACTGCTCACAGCAGTTCATTTGAAACGTGCAGGCTTAGATCTGGCTTCATGTGTGAGCGCAGGCCTGTCATCGTGCATTCCAGGTCACTCTCTGAAATGAATTTGTCTTTCCTCAGTGTTTCTCAGAGCCGGGGAGCAGACATTCCTTCGCTCTGCATTAATCCAATTACTAAACACCTGCAGACATGCAATAACAGTTTGGGTGCCAAGAGCCTTAGAAATGGTTTTATAGCCGAATGTAATCTGCTGTCCTGCTATCAGGAGTCACATTACACACCTGCCAAGATCCAAGCCAAAAAAATAACACTCGCGGTTCTCACTCTGGGCAGGAATGTTCAGTGCACATTAGAGACAACATGACAGGCCTTTTAGCTTAACAGCCACAGACCCCGTTCAACATTTTGAACTTCTCAGTAACTGTATTTAAAGTCATTTTTGTACTAAAATGTTTTTAAGAAAAGTATGACAAAACAGGATTTTTTCTTCCAAGGACAGTAAGGCAACATCTCCCCCCCCCCCAAAAAAAAAAAAATATTCAGTGAGCATGATGACTCACATTGGTCCCCTGTGCCTCAGAATACACCAGAGATGGCTTCTTACCAGATAACCACCTGGATGCCCCATGGCCACAAGAATGCCTGAGCCTAGAAAATAATCCCAGCCCACCTACTCATACCACCTCATTGCAAAGCTGCTAAATAGTTTAGATATTCAGAAACTGAAGACACGTGGTTTTCTTAAGGATCCTAAGCCCAGGGAGTCTTGGAGGGCCATTCTGACCCCTCTAAAAGAAGTGAGAGCAGGCTCTTCAGAGCTTGTTTTTGAGTCTGTCAAGACAACCCAAAATAAGCCTTGATTGGGAATGATTTTTCTTTTTCTATGAACTGATTTTGAAGAAAGTCTATTGCCGCCTATCATAAGGAATCCCTTTGTCCTGTTTTTCAAAAGAAACAAATTTCTCTACAACCAGAGCTGCTGTATTATTTAATTTTCACTAGCCTGAGTTCTTAAAGGTTGGGGACAGTGTCTACTCATTTCTACATAGCCAGAGCCTCGCAGAGACTGTGTCTGGAATACAGTGGGCCCTCGGGAAATCTTAGGCGAATGCATTCCTGGGTTAAGGGACATTTCTCCTGTTGCACCCAGCTGGGCTGAGCAAGTGCACAGCCAAGTAAATGTGGAAACATCCTTCCCCTCCTCCTGGTCACTTAGTATGCATAAAGAAACCACCGCAGACTTTAGGGACCAAGAAATAAGATGGCAGTAAGTATCGTGGAGAATACAGTGAAAAGGGCATTATCCTTTACACCACCTCCTTTAAGTTAACTGCCCTCACATTTGAACAAACCTCACTTTTAACCAAGATTTCCCAACTCCCCAGACTGCCTGCGACTTTCAACTTCAGAGCATTCAGAGTCCATAGCCCTCGCTTGACACTTCAGCAATAAAATATGACATGTGACTGACTGTTGCATGTGTGTGTGCCTGTCTTCCCAAGGAGGGCATTCACTCCCCAAGGGCAGGGTGAGGATCATGTTTCTTACCTCTCTTAGGGTTTATCCTGCATAGCACCAGTGGTCCAGGCACTCAGCAAATACACAGGGCCCCTCAGAGTTTTCTCTCCTTGGCCTTTCTGTCTGAAAAATATGCACAACCTAGAGGCCTCATATAATGTGGTTTTCAGCCACATTCTAAGTCCTTGCTAGTCAAAGTTTGGTCCATGGACCAGTGGCATTGGCTTTACCTGGGAGCTTGCTAGAAATATACAATCTCAAGTCTCATACTAAACCCACTGTATCAGCACCTACGTTTTAGCAAGATCCCCAGGAGATTCAAATACATGTTAAAGACTGGAGAGTCTAGTTAAGCTACAGTCCCCTGTCTCAGAATGGAAGCTCTGCACAGCCCAGCAAATGCACTATCTCTAACAAACAAGGTCTAAAGAGGAGTCTTTCTCATGTTCCATGAGCCACATAGCTCAATCCAGCTCCCCAGGCTGGAGGAAAACACTGATGATACAAGAAGTCTGAGCTGAAAGAGAAGAGAAGCAAACAACAGCCTCACCACCATGAGCCAAAGAGGTGGATTCGCACTGCCCAGAGCAAGCGAGCACGCAGCCAGAGGCAAGGCGCTCAGAACCTGGCTCTGGAAGAGAATTCCGAGGCTGGGGCGTTGGGTCTTGCCAGCCCCTCCCACGCGGCCCTGCGTTCTCAGTCCACATGTAACCTTCAGCCCCGGCCCAGAGCAGTCAGTGTGACAGTAATAATAGTAGTCACAAGAAAATGCAACCTCGATCATGCTAACAACTTTTGAAAAGTAAAATGCTGGGGATATGATTTCAATTAAAACTCACATTGTCTGACTTGTCTCTCTGCATAGCAAAAGTTCACCTCCTCTTGCCCTCTTACCTCCTCTTTTCAAAACGAAGGCAGGCAGGAGGGACCGTGTCAAATGCCTGCTTCCACCTTGAGCGGCAGTGGTCTGTGTGCCCAGCGCCATGTCCCAATCCCTGGTCTGTGGAGCCCCCATAGCAAAAAATGGCCTTTATGCTAATCTTACCCCAAATAAATCCCAGAATAGGGAGAATATAGGGCAGAGTCCAACTCTCTCTCTCTCTCTCTCAGGGTTTATGAATAAATAATTCTGAACTTAACATGAAACTGTTCTTGCACAAATAGAGAGAGCCTGAATTCCTTGCCATGGCCTTGTCTCCATGCAGACAGCTCCAATGATCTGCTTCATTTGTGCTGAAGGTGGCTTTTTCTAAACGAATTTCAATCACTTAGCAGGTGAGTACCAGACAGCCAGGTGGGGTGGGGAAACACAGGCCTAATCAGAATCTTGGTGTATAATTTCCCCAAGGATACAGAATTTCTATAATAGCAAAGATCTCTAATGCCCCCTTTCAACAAGGTGCTAAACAGAATATAACAAAATCCAACATCAAAGCCATTTGGTTATTCATAAACAAACAAACTAGGATTCCTAAGAAATTTATGAACTAATGCAATGGATATTTATTGAGTTATTCCCCTTTCTGAATCTTCTATCTTTTCTTATCCAAGTAATGCATATTCATTTTTTCATATTAGCTCAAATGTCACTTGCACCAACAATCTTCCCAAATGTTCCAAATGCTCTCCCATTCTGCTTGGGGCAAGTATACACCTCTGTTGGAGTTTGCAGGAAAAACAAAATTAGCAATTGTTGCTTGGATGGTATCTGTCCATTACTGTGACAAGAATTAACTGGGACTTTGAAATTCAAATGAAGTAATATCTGTTATAATGTCATATATATGTTCCTGATAAACCTCATATTTTGTGAAACCGTGCATTAAAAGAAAGAAGGAAGGAAGGAAGGAAAGAAGGACAAACAACACTAAGAGGTTAAACTTCCAGGAGACAACAGACCTATAGTTACTAGAGGTGCAAAATGGGGAGGCGGACAGGGGTTAGGGAGTAACTGAGTAAAGAACACAAGACTAATTACGATTTGTAATGATGAATGTGTTGATAATTATTCATTTGATCATCACATACAGTACACAAATACTGGTAGTCAACTCTGTACCCCATGAATACATATAACCAATTATATTTAAATTCAAAAAAAAAAAAGCAGCAGGGCTTTTGGGAAAATAAGGTTAAGGGAAGACCACTCAAAATACAAAATTTTGAGCAGAGCACTAACAAAAATAGTAACAATGTAAAGCAATAATAGAGCAGTTAAATAGCCACTGCAATTTGCTCCCAGAATCACAGTTACCCATCCTTTGCATCTTTAATTTCTTTAGTATTTAATTTAATTTAATTTATTTCTTTGAGACTTAGGACCTGGAGGGCATTTGCGTCTTCTACATATCAGTTACATCAAAATGAACTATATCACCCAAGATGTACACTTCCTCATCAGTTAATTTTTGTTTTTATTGACACTGGGAAAAAATTATTTCCAGCTTCTTCATTTGCACTTATAGCTTCCTCTAATAGTCTAAAATAGAAGGTGCAATGGCACTTACAGGCAACATATCAGCCTCTTTTTACCCTAAAGTGAAGAATTGTGCAGAATGTTCTGATTTTTTTTTTTAAGGTTTTCATATATTACAAAGGGTTTCTCTCTAATTGAGAGCAAGCTTAAAGCTTGCCCCACCTGGTTTAGGGTTTTTTGTTGGATTTTTTTGAGGGGGTGGGGGTGGGCGTTCCACTGATATTTATTTTTTATTAATATTGTATATACTGAAGGTATGCAATGTGATGTTTTGACATACATATGCATTGCAAAACAATTACCACAGTCCAGCAAGTTAACTTTTAAATGTTGAGTTAAAAATCACCATTATACTGACACTATTCTTTCTATTTAAAGAAATACATGTAACAGCAGAAGAGAACATATAGACATTTGCAATGAATATAATATAAATGTTTCAAATATCAGTAGTGTGGCTGACAGAATAATGTCTCCCTCCCAAAAGATGTCCATTAACCTGTGACTCTGCACCTTAAATAGCAAAAGGGACTTTGAAGATATGGTTAAGGATCTTAAAATGGGAACATTATTCTGGGTTATCTAGATAGGCCCAATGTAATCACAAGGATCCTTACAAGAGGGCAACAGAAGGAACGTCAGGGTTATAGAAGGAGATGTAAGTACAGTAGCTGGTGTTAAAACGACATGGGTCCACACGCCAAGGAATGTGGGCAGCATCTAGAAGCTGGAAAAGGTAAAGTAATGGATTTTCCTCTAGAGCCTCCAAAGAAACACAGCTCTGCTGACCCATTTCGGACTTCTGACCTCCAGAATCATAAGAGAATAAATTTGTGTTGTTTTAAGCCACTAAGTTAGTGGTAATTTGTTACAGCTGCAATAGGAAACTAGTCTGAATAGTAAAACCACCACAATAAGGTCAATATCAGTTATTCTTACTTCATCTATCATATTTACCATCACCACCTCCCCAATATTTTTCAGCTGGGGAAACATTAAACAAAACGTGTTACTGTGGGCCAGTTCTGGGCCAGATGCCACCCTCCATGTGAACACCCTCAGGTTAGACAACTGGTGAGCCACCATGTGGAAAGAAAGAGGCCATCTGCTGGAGAACCAAAGCTCCTAGCCAAACCCACCTGGCACAGAAAGAGAAAGCTCCATCAAGCCTCACCCAAATCACAAAATCATGAGCCAGTGAATGGTGACATTTAGCCATTGCATTTGGGGGTGACTTGTTATGCAGCAGTAGAAACTGAAACCAGGAGTCTGGAGGGGATGAGGTCTAAAGATCTCTTTTGGTCCTAATGTCCTTTGCTTTTAATTCTTTCTCAACACAAAGTGCTCATGTGAAAGTGTCAAAACTAAGATGTGCTAAGTCAAAAGAGCGTTATTTCAAGAGATATCCTCCTGCCTCCACCCTAGAGGGGCTCTGCAGGTACCACACCCCATTTGTGACCAAGAGTTGACAGGCTGAGCGAGCTTCTGTGAGCTTTGGCCCCTGGCATCATACCAGAAAGTGGGGAGTGGTGGATGGATTTCCCCAGCCTAGATGCCCAGAGCCCCCTGACAGGGAAAGGAAGAAGTGACTGTTACAGAAAAATTGGGTGGATAACTGAAAGAGGATTATGCTGTAATAACAATGAGGATTGGATTTCATAAAACGCTCAGTTCATAAGTTCATGGCTGGAAACAAGGTCCCCCCGAAGCAGTTAGTTCAGCAGTCTTGAGAAACGAGCATGACTTTTATATCTGCTTTCTCTGCTCCGTTAATAAGGCCTGGTATGCAACTGCAGTCCAGCCGGACAACAATTGAGAAAACACAACTTGGCCCTGTGATGTGGAAAAGCAGCTGCCCACCTGGTGTGACTTAGGAAGACACAGAGCTCTCCACAACACCATCCAGAGAGAGGAGGCAGAGGGTGCGACCCATCCCGGCGCCTGCAGCAGAGGAAAGCACAGGGAGACCAGGCAGATCCTGGGGAAAAATAAAAATGAAATGAGCCTCGACAAAACGAGGTCATGAGAGCGTTCCAGAAAACACCTCCTAACACACGTTTACAGTTTAGTGATTTCAGCGTTTAATGATGTCAGAGGTTGTTTCGCAGGTTACCTGGCAGAGGTGGAAAGCCTGTGATTCTGGTAATAACAACCACATGGCTCCAGCTCTTCTCACAAGAGCAGAGACTCTGCCTCCAAGGAGTACCCTGGGAGCAGCCAGTCTCAGCTCTGTAGGGCAAATGAGCACACCAGGGTCACTCCGATCTGGAGCCGATCACATGATTCAATGGGGCCATGGGTGCCTGGTTCTTGTTTCAGGATGAATTCCTGCTTCCTAGAGCAGAGGAAAGCCACTGGACAGAGAACCCCCAAGCAGACCTGGCACTAGCCAAGTTTCATGAGCTGCATGACCTGGGACAGATCCTTTCCCTCTCTGGGTCTTCATTCCCTCCTCTGTAAAATGAGAGTCGGACAGAATGGTGGCTTAAGATTCTTTCTAACTCCATAGTTCTTTTTTTTTTTTTTTTTTTTAATCATTTGATATATTTTCTTTCAAAAAACTAACATGCAGTAAAGTTCCATGCTCCTTTGCTGGGGCACATTATTTCATATTGTTCCTCTTTTTTTTTTTTTTTCGTTAAATTTTTATTTTGTCAATATACAATGTATATGATTATTATGGCCCATCACCGACACCTCCCTCCCTCCTCCCTCTCTCATATTGTTCCTCTTTTTTTTTTTTTTTCGTTAAATTTTTATTTTGTCAATATACAATGTATATGATTATTATGGCCCATCACCGACACCTCCCTCCCTCCTCCCTCTCTCATATTGTTCCTCTTGTTGTGAAAATTATAATAGCACAGAGTACAAAATGCCTGTCTTCAAAGCCAAGGCCACGACAGTCTGAACAGAGATGCGAGGAGTCGACCTGAGGCCTCAGCTAATGACTCAATGCTCTATTAGTAATTTTTTATTAAAGCTTTTGGGTCAGATACTGTGGTCAGCACACTTTCTATTTGGTCCTGGGAGTGTTTCTTATTGAGATGTTCTTTGTAGCCTAAAATAAAAATAATTCAATGTCTACGAGTGTTCCAAGGACACTTGAAAAGAAGGTACCTTATCTGTCAGCCCATAAAGTGGATCTCCAATGTAGAAATTCACCCTGAGTATTTACCCCAATGTTTTCCTATTTCATTTTACAGTATTGCCCTCTTAAACTGTAATAAATGGATAGTGCTATGTTCACATCTAGCACAATCATTGATTTTTCTTCAGATTTCAACATTTTAGCAGTATCTGTGGATGTGATGTTATCCACAACGTACAAATTCACGATCCCGTATTTTCATTATAAGTCAATTATTTGATCAATATAGAACAACCTTTTTGGGCCCCTTAAATGCTTTTTGCCTTAATTTTTACTTTATCTGATTATCAGTGTCAGCTACTTGATTTTGTTGTTGTTGTTGTTGATGTCTCCCTGATACATTGCTGTCCACTATTTTATTTTTAATCCTTTTGTGTTATTTTGCCTTGACTAGATCTCTTATTAATATTTAATTTAACTTAAACCAATGAGTAACTTTTTCTGGTAATATAAATCTGTCATATTTGTTCTTGTTTCTATCATTTTAACTCATTCTTTCTTTCCTTTTTTTTTTTTTTTTTTTTTTTATTGTTCTCTTACCATCTTTTCTAGCCAGGCAGTTTTCTTCTATTATTTATTTGTGTTTATCATTGCTACATCTTTACTGTTTTCTCTTTTAGAAATTTTTGCTGTGCATAGTTTGTTCTGTAAGATCTATTTCCCGTATCTGTTTATCAATCTATTATCATGTTCCTTTTTCTTTTGCCTTAAAGTTCTGGAAAAGAATTTTTCAAGCTCTTGTTTCCTCATTCATTGTTTTTCATAGTAACAAGCCAGCCTTTAGTGTTTTAAAATTATTTTTTAATTTTTTCATAAAGTATTTCAACCAGATAAAGTACTTATTTGCATTAATTTTCTCCCTTTTAGTGAGGTCGTGCACAGCCCTGGCTCCCCTGTTGAGTTTAAGAATACTCATCAAATAATTTCTCAAATGTTTTTGTTTTCTTAAAGTTAAGTTATTTCAAAGCAAACAGTTTGGAACTGTTAGGGAATTTGGCAGCTACCTCCTGATGTGCAGAACGCTCTCAAAGGTCTGCCACTTTGTCCTGTACAGGCACTCGCAGAAGGAAATCTCCCCTTTTCTGCCTTGCGGTCAGTGCTCACCTCTCTGCCTTATGCAATTATAAGGCTCTTCCTCTACTTATTCTTTAGTAAAGCTAAGTTGAAAGTAGCCCAACATCCAGCTCAAACTAGACTAAGAAGGGTCATGGGGATGCAGCAGTACAGACAAGGTTAGAGCAGAGGCTTCACTGGTGACTAAGCTCCTGTGTTTTAGGGCTCTCTCAAGACCACTGCCTAGTACTTTATTCATAGCGTAGCAATACAGTTAAGAGTGAGATTGCTGGGGTTCAAATTATGATTCCACCACTTCTTAACTCTGTGACCTTCTCTCACCTCAGTTTCTCCATCTATAAAACAGTTGGAACACCAGTGCCTACTCACAAAATCATTGCATGGATTAAATGAAGCGACATATGCATGTTACAATGTCTAGTGCATAGCAAGGGTGATAATGTTACCTGACATTGGCTTATATTTAGCTAGGATTTAAGTTGTGATTTGTGAAAACCTGGTCTGCATACTTCTGATAGAAACTAACAAAAAAAAATTCCAGACAGATTGAAGAAACCAAAATAAGAATAAAGCACAACCCAGCAACAGATTACTAATTCACAGAACTAGCATCTTGAACATACAGATTCAGGAAGCGGACAGTCATATCTGAGCAACAGCTGGCAGCTTCATCTCTGCACAGATGGTGGAGACAGGATCCCCTGGCCAGGTCTTGGGTAGCTGTGACCACTTCTGCCAGGAACTATGTTCCATGTCTCCTCGTATTGCTGATGGGGAAACAGCATTGCCTCTCTGTGGAGGGCACACCACCGGTGCCCACTCTCCACCTGGAGTTTCCACAAAGGGTCTGCCAGGATTAGCTCTCATTTACTTCTTGTCTTAAGACTCATTAGTTGAAAGTAACAAAAATCCAAATCAAACTATATCAAGGGTATAGTAAACATCAGAAAGCATGGAAATAGAATGAGAGTTTATAGACAACTAGACTCAGTACTCAGCATCCTGAAGGCTTCCCTGGGATCTCTATCTCTGCTTCTCCTTATCTGGAACATTGTGGAGTATTCCAGGATCCTTACTTTGTAACCTAAGAGTGACAGCTCCTGGTAAAATTAACAAATAAACAAATGATTTGATTGGCTTGGCTTGAGTTACATGTTCATCTTTGAACCAATCATGATAGCCAAAGAAAAAGGAGCTGTTTGTCATCCCCCACCAGAACCACATATTTGGTGTAGGGAAGAAACAGTTTCCACAGAGAAGGGGTGCTGTTTTGAGAAGATAAACACCAAATAACAATAATATATCCCTTATACACCATTTCAACTGGCAAATCAACAGCACTGATGTTCAAACTACTTAACAAGTAATGCAACTTGGGCAATCAGAATGGACATTAGCCAGAACACATCAGCCAGCTTCTGGAGACCTCCCTAGAGTGCCAAGCATTGTCCTGTTATTTGCTGGATTGTGGGGAGACTCAAGGGCTCCCAGAGGAGGAAACCACCTGGATGGCACGGACAGCAAGAGCACTCAAGAGGCTCCAGGAGTGGATGTCCACCAGCCACTATGAAAGTATTTCAACATGTTCACCATAGGGTGGGTCATTCCACTCTATCCTGACTGCATTTGGTTCCAGGCACATTGTATCTAACCAAATCCTCCAAGTGTCTAACATGTGGATGACAGCCTTCACTGTTCACTCATGTTGATAAAGATTTCTTTTTCCCTTTTTTGCACATTGTGTTGATTGTTTCAAGGTGAATTTGAGAAGGAATAGTTAAACATCGGCCCTCATGCTAACAGCTTGCCTAGAAATCTATGAAATTTTTAATGTAAACTTTTCATTACAAAGCCAACCTTCTAGATGCCTGGTAACTCAAAAAACTGCTCTGGTCCCTGCATCTGAATGTGCATCCACTCCCAGAATGTCCAGAGACTGCAGGAAGAAATCTGAACTCAACATTGGAGGGCAAGTGTTCTCTGTATCAAGATCCAGAGCAGTGAACCTGCTGCCTCCGAAATCTGGTAAAAACACAGATGTGAGTCTTTTCAGATTTATTTGTGTTTATTTTGTCATTGATATTTCATCATTTTGCTTGAGATTTACCAAAACTAAAGACCAGAACTGAATATTCCTCAAAACCCACTAATTGTCCTACAAACTTTTCTGTTCCTTCCTAATCTCAGCTGGACTCAGCCCAACTGGAATAAAGCAGTGAGCTTTATCAAACTGATTAGACCCTCCCGCCACACACATACATCCCTCCTCATTCCCCAAATGACCACATACTTTAAAGAAAAAGACCACAACTAATATCTCTAACATATTTCAACTTGTTTATAAAATATAATATCTTTTCCTGGGGTCATTATTTTTCTGTTTTCCTACCTCTTTCAGAGTATCTATAAACTCTTTCAAATTCTCCAAATATTTTTCTCATAAGGACACCTTCAGCATGAATAGGCTTTTCTTTCACTGCTTTGTAGACTGTAGAATTGATTGATTTTAAATATAATAAAGTATTATTTGTTAGCAAAATGTTGAGGTGCTTATAGGATATTCTAGGTATATGTGGAATTCCTACTAAAAAATAAAGGAATCCCAGATGCTTTAGGAATCATGTGAGTTAAAGTGGAAGAGAATATCACATCTGCTGAGAATGCCTTACCCAGCTCTTCCTTTGCCCATAATGTATTGGCCATCCTTTGTTAATAATGTCTGCTGGGCACTCACCGAATTCATTTTTCCTGAAGCCATCAAAAGATTGGGTTCAAGGTCTTTCCTTCATGGACCTCAGGTGAAAGTTTTGCTGCACATCATGAGATGCCAGAAAGCATTTTCTGGGGTATTGAAGGACAGACGCACACATCACAAGCCTGTCCTGCTTAGCCTAATGGGATCAGCTTCCCACACAAGTATCCAGAGAGTTCAAAGTATGACTTGGGGGGCCGGCCCGGTGGCGCACTGCTACAGTGCGCCGCTTAGGAGCACGACGGCACTCCCACCAAGGGTTCGGATCCCACATACAGACTGGTTCCCGCTCGCTGGTTGAGCGAGGTGCGGGTGCGACACTGAGGGTTGCGATCCCGTTGCCGGTCCCGGCCCGGTACGGGTGTGACACTGAGGGTTGCGATCCATTGCTGGACACGAAAAAAGACAAAAAGGAAAAAAAAAAAAAAAAACAAAGTATGACTTGGGTGATTCATAAAGTGTTTGAAGGTTTTTACTGTTCTGGTTCCTATTGCTTTTCCAATTTTATCTCTTACGACATCCCTGTATGCACAGTGGAACAGGAACACACCCAATGACTATCTACACACCAACACACAATATATTATTTCTTCTCATGCTCTTTTATTGTCCAAAATCCCCTTTCTCTATTTTACCTATTGAAATATTAATAACATAGCTCTTCAGAAAATAATATAGAGCCAGATAAATCATAAGCATTCAATGGTTAGCAACTTCTCTCTTTTTCTTCTTCTTCTTCATCATCATCATCATCATCAGTGATGTAGTTCAAATGCCACCTCTTCAGAGGAAACTTTCCTGATCTACTCAGATTTAATTGCCCCACCCCTTATGAGGTGCCCTGTGCTGCTTTTTCTCAGCTCATCATTTATTTCACTTTACTTTGCATTAGTCAGTTTCCTATTGTTGTTGTTATCATTGTGGTTCTTTTTATATATAAGCTCATACATTAACATATATGCTCCCTGAGAACAAGAATAATATCTGACTTTTTATAATAGCCATCCACATCCTGGTCATGATTGATGTTTTCCCTTAATAGGCACTTGGTTAACTTTAGTTGTATTGGATGGTTGTTTGTAAGATTTTCTTATTTGGTGGTTGTTTAATACTTGATCTGAGTTCTTGATTTTGCAATACTGCATCTCATATTCTGTAACTTCTTTTGCACAGTTAAATATGCTTATCTCTTCAAATATTTCAGATATTGATTCTGAGATTTGGCACATTAATGTACTCAGTCATATAATGATTTGGCTACTCTGGAATGAACTTCATGCTGTTTTTCAAGTGTGCTTTCCTTTTGGATGTATGCAGAAATAAAAGTCTAGGTTGCTCTTGGTATTTTCACAGGATATCCTCTGACCCTTAAATGAATTTGAGAGTACTGTAGGAAGCAGTGAAAGATTTGTTTGGGTTTCAAATCCCAAAACCTGACCCCTTAACTCTCAGCCCCAAACTACACAGGAAATTTCTAACAGTAAATCAAGAGCCGAAAGTGTATTTAGGACAGAGCCAGAGAAAAGGAAAGCAAAGACTGGGAATGACCAACAGGATCATTTTTATTGTAATTTAAAGATATTCCATCAGCATAGAAAAAATTTAGCATTGGCTGCACAGAGTAATGGTGTAATTCTTTATAGGAAATTCAGTTGTCCTGTCATTATCCTCAGTCACTTAAGCATGGGCTCATCCTCCCTTGAGTTAGAAGTACAGAGAATAAACAGACCACATGTGCCACTTCCTGACCATAGGATTAATTACCCAAGATCTAGACCTCAGCTCTTTGCTTTTATCCACATTCTACCTTTAATTTCCATATTCAGATCCTACCTCTATGCAGTTAACTTTCAAATTTGTAATTTAGATCTAGCCTTACCAAGCTCAAGACCATATAACAACCACACATCTCCAACTACATAATCCACAGGAACACACAGTCAACTGTCTAAAACCATTGCCAAAACTCAGTCCTCAAAGCAATACCCCCTTTGGTTAGCTGACTGACCCTATTACTGTCAAGCCAAGTCTCCCAGGCTGGAAATCTCAGAGACCCTTTGGAGACCTTTTTCTTCTTCACATCCAATTAACTGCCATGGCTTATAATTCTTGGACCATGCTTCTCACTGGACCTATGAAACAGTTCCCTAACTACCTGTTCAAATCACCACATGTGTGGCTACTCTTAAAACACAACACTGGCCATGTCATTTCCCTGCTCAGAAACTTTCCATGGCTTCTCATTATCTCCTCAGTCTAGCATCCAAGGCTGGACAACTCATCCTAGTTTCTCAGTGTTACCATGCACATTAACTATGGTTGCATTATATTATAGTTATATATTCTCTGTATATTCATGGTCAATGTCTGCATCATTTCTGCACCCCTCACAGCCTTGCATTGTGATTTGCACATAGTAGGTTCCATTAAATATTTGTGAATTGAATTTTATATTCCCATTTTGATTCCAGAGCCCTATGTCTGGACCCACTCAGATAAAACCCTGTTTCCATCCTATATCATTTCATGCCTGATCCGAATTCCCCTAATCTGAATTTCTGATGATAATTTGGGGAAAATCCAGGCTTAAATTTATCTTTGCAATAGCTACCTGGAAAGTAAATTAATAGTGTAAATTAGCTTGCATGGCATACTATTAACCTACTGTTAAAAAAAAAAAAAAACACTTAATAGAATTGAGAAGGAGGTTACACTCAATTATGCTTTCTTATATATACTTAACTCATTCCCATCTAACCCCAAATGCATCATGAATTTATTAAGATGCATAAGGGCATTTCTTGTTAAATCTTTATAATCAGACCAACCCCACTCCACTTATTCAAATCAGCAAGGCCTGACTCATAGATAATGACTACTAAACTGTTACTCACCCTTTGACCTCCTACTTTTCAAAGATAAATGCAAAGTGAGTCTCCTCTGTATGGCCCCAAAATTGACTACACTTTTCTACTTTAAATCCATGGAGAATTATCACTGCAAAACTGAGATATCCTCCTAAGGGTAAGAGCAGCAGCAGCAGCAGCAGGACCTTTGAGCCTCTATGCTTTGAACAGCTGGTGGAACCTCCTGGTGCCTTGTGGTTCATCAACTGTGAAAGGGGTAATGTTGATCAGTGCTCCTGTGTCTAGACTCCAGCTCTGCCTGGCCATGTGAACCCAGAAGCATTTTTCTCCATCTAGCCATGAGGATCAGTTAGCTGAGTTGAAAAGAGTAAATCCTTACTCCCTAGTTACTGCCAGGTGGGCATAACTCGATCTGGGACCAACTTTGGATCAGGATTACCTTTTTACCCCAATCTCCTGTCCACACCTCCTCACAATCAGCTGACTGATGAGGTTTCTATTATCTCAATTGCTGTCAGCAATAGTCCTCGATCCCTGCTGCATCTAGCCCAACATGGGAGTAATTTGCAGAATTCTAAGCTACGATGCCTACAGACATCATTGAACTGGGGGAAAATACTGTGGTCGGCTGCTTCATGTGGCATTAATTAAAAACAACCTGCATTTTTACAAATGCAACTGTACCGCCCACTTGTAGTCCCCTACAGTCTCCAGTTAGCAACCACAAAAAACAGTCTCTGTCTCTTTAACTTCACAGAAACCACCAGTAATTCACTTCAAGGCACAGAATTCCAAAGGATTGGTTCTTAATTAATCTGCACAGAGGAGACATTTTCCCACGCAAGTTGCCATGTGAGCGATAACCCAGTGTCGCCATATAGCACTCAATTTGCCTTAATATTCACACAAGCAAGGAACTTGAGAGCTAGAGAAAGCAACAACTCCTTGGAAGACTGCCATCTACTATCAAGTTACTTGGCCTAGAGGTTGCCCTCCAGGATATATTACGTCAGGAGGGAGTTCCTTAGAAAAGGGGTGATTCTGGACAAATTATTCAGTGCGTGCTCATGCCTACATACAGGGATATTTAGGAAAGACTTGACATGTTAATTTAACTTCCTAGGCCTCTGTTTTCTCATCTGTTCAATGAGATAATAATCTCTACTTATTTTACAAGATTGTCTTAAAATAAATGAACATCACTCAAGAACAATGCTTTCTTTGCACAAATGAGCACCTCACGGCTCATATCTCCCACCAATCTCACATTCCCCTTTCTGCCCTCCTCAGACATAAGCATGCAACATAAAATGATGGGTGAGTGTTGCCAGATACCACCATTAAAAGGAGAAAAAGAAAAATTAAAGATAATCACTATTCATGTACCCAATGTACTTCACACATTTTAAGAAAGAGAGACATTGAGTCAGCCCATGGATAGTATATTGTACTTTGTAAATAAATCCATTAAGATGGAAATATTAATGTATTGGAACAAACATGATTCAACATTACCTTGAATAAGAAATGTAGAGATAGTAAGACACATGCACAACAGTAAGTTATTGTTATGACTAGGTATAAATTAGTAACCGGACATTAAGAACAGCCTTAAAAGGCAAAGCAATCAGAAAATGGCAGTCCGAGCATCCAGTTAGCTCAGTTGGTTAGAGCACAGCCTTACAACACTGAAGTCATGGGTTCGGATCCCAGCACTGAAGTCATGGGTTCAGATCCCCATACCGGCTGGCTGCCAATGCATGGAAGTGTAGAGAGCAGCTTGACCGTTATGGTTTATAGTGGGAGGTATTGTAGTTTATGGGATTATTGTAGAGATAGAGTTTCTGTTATTTCCAACACCTTAACTATAGGGCCACCTCTTTCACTCACAATCAGAAGCCCTCTCTGGGTCCTTGCTCAGAGTCCTGATTCACTTTTGGTGGTTTGGGTCTTAGTGATTTTATGATTAAAATTATCCTTGGCTGGTAGAAATGAGGCAAGAGAACATGCAGAACAAAATTATGTCTTGAGTAAGTGTTTTGGGGATCAATGGTGCACAGTTGTGTTTGAACTCAGAAAAGGTAAGAAGGCACACAGGAGACTGACTATGCAGTCAGAATCCTCCATTCCTCATTGCATAGATAGAGGAATCAAAGATCCTAGACAACCTGGCCAAGGTCACAAACCAAGTGAAGAAGAAAGCTATTAGGAAGTCCATCGAGTAAGGCTGGCCTCATATCACACATGACCAGATGGAATCATTACCATTTTCCCAAGGAGTGACCACATAGTCAAGCTCAGGAGGTCTAACATCATTGTTACTCCATTTAGTAACTGATCATTTAGTTGAAAATTAATACAGTTGACCATTTAACAACATGAGTTTGAACTGCACCAGTCCAATTTTATGCAGGTTCCACATCTGTGAATTTAACCAACCAAGTAAGGATAGAAAATACAATATGTTAGTGGTATGTAGAATCCAACGAGGGCTGACTGTAGTTAAAAATAAAATTGGTAAAAATGAAAAATCCTTATCACTAGTTTTTCTCTTGGAAATTTTGGTGCATTATGAACAATTTCTCAAAATTTCAGCTTGTTAATGAGCTTTGTATAGTTCATGGAATTCTTAATTTGAGGTGATAGGTTGTTCTATTTTTTGCCTCTAAATAAATCTAAATGCAGTCAGTCATTTATTCCTGCTCTTCTTGCTTTGCATTGTTTGCCTATTTTTAAAAAATTTAGCCTCATCTCAAAATGAGTTATCTAAAGCAACTCGGTCAAAACCAAATGTTTGCAATCACCACTTCACACTCTTTAAACCTGCGTACACTCAAGAGTAATGTGCCGATTTCATTACAGATGTCTGGCAACTCTATCATTCCCTAAGTAATTTTGCCTCTTTCCTAAATTTAAATTCATTTTCATCTGTATGGCCTACTTTATATGTTTGACCATTTTTGCCACCTTTTTAATTGCACCTTGTTTTTATGCCTTAGAAGATCTTGTGTTACCCCTTTGCAACATTATGTTGCCATCATTTAATGATGTACTTTTTTTCCTGAAACTCAAAGATATAGTAAAAAGCATGAACAACTTCAGTAAAGATTTAAGGACAAGTTATGCCTGAGCTTTTAGATTCATTGGCATTAAAAGCACAAATAAATGTAAAGGAGTGAGATACAACTGTCAAGGTGCCTGATGAATGACAGGCAGGTCAACAGCTGGGTGTTCTACAGAGTTGCATTGCCACCAACCTCATCACAGAAATGTACATGAGACATTAGAGGAAGAGTTAGTAGTTCAAAACCTAGTATCAATCCTGATATATATACTGTGCATTCTGAAAGGGCACAGGTAAATTCCATATATTACATGTTTAATAATAAAACTAAGCCTTTCTATACATATTTTAAAAACCTGTGCACAATGTTTATAGCAGATTTATTCATAATAGCCAAAACTTGGAAGCAACCAAGATGTCCTTCAGTAGGGAAATGGATAAATAAATCATGGTATATACAAACAATGGAATACTATTCAGTGCAAAATAAAAAGCTATCAAGTCATAAGAAGACATGGAGAGCCTCAAATGCATATTATTAAGTGATAGAAGCCAGTCTGAAAAGGCTGGATGATTCCAGCTGTATGACATACTGAAAAAGACAAAACTCTGGAGACAGTAAAAGGATCAGTGGTTGCCAAGGGTTGGAGGGAACAAAGGAATGAATAGGTGGAGCACAGAGGATTTTTAGGGCAGTAAAACTATTCTGTATGATACTATAATGGTGCTTACACATTTGTCCAAACCCACAGAATGTACAACAAAGAGTGATCCCTGATACAAACCATAGACCTTGGGTGATTATACTGTGTCGATGTAGGTTCCTCCATGTCACAAATATACCACTCTGGTGGGGAATGTTGGTTGTAGGAGAGGCTGCGGGGGAACAGGCTAGAAGTATATGGGGAATCTCTGTACCTCTCTCACAGTTTTGCTGTGAATCTAAAACTGTTCTAAAAAAATAAAGCCGATTAAAAAGAATAAGCCTTGATTGTCTTTATTACTCTTAATAATAATAATAGCTAAAACTGAGTGTTTATTCAGTGCCAGACATCCCTCTCAGTCCTTTGTAAATATCAATTCATTTAATTCTTGAAAGAGCTCTATAGGGTGAGTACTAGTCATACCTGCATTTCACAGACGAAGAAGCTAAGACATAGAACAGTTTACTGACTAGCACAAAGTCACACAGCTATAGCTTTCTCATGCAAGGAGTATGGCCTCAGATCTCAGTTTCTTCCATTGTTTCTGAGACTTTCAGCTCAACCCTTGCACCCAAGTAGCAGTTTTAATGTGAAGGGGATGAGGTGAATAATTCAGAGCCTGTCTAGGGATGAGAGTCCCCTGAGCAGAGACCAAGCAACCTCCCAGATGGAACTGCACTTTGGGCTATGTGGAAGGGCCCAAGCCCTCACTGCGCTCAGCATGGCAATGGCAGAAGGACTGTGCAGTGCCACAGTGAGCCCCTGGATGGATGCACACCTCCTCTGCCTGCCTGAAGCTGTGGCATGCACAGGAGGCTCTGAGCGGGGTGGAGTTCATAGCCACCTCTTCCAACTTGGGCAGAGGGCACTATTGTTTGTTTTTATGAGAGCTGAGCTGGAGGAGCAGAAGGTGTTTCCATGGAAGGTCCACCTGTGTCATGTTAAGGAACATGCAGGAACTGTGGCTTTGAACTTCAGCCTAAGGATTGTTTGTTTTTTATGCAAGTAATGGAAAAGCAGCCTGTGAGTATCTGTAGGATCCACCGTGGGCTGTGGTAGGCTGCTGCCCTCTGCCACAGCAGGCACAACCACTGCCCCCGGGTCTGTCACTAGCTCTGGACTGACCTCACCATGCTGGGAGTCAGTCATTTCAGCACAGGAGACTGCCCTGTTTCCAAAATCGAGAACCCCGTGATTGCTTCTCCAAAGTAACCGCACAGCCCAGATTCCTTCTCTCTCAGCACGCTGAGGCTCGATGCTCTCTCCTGCCTGCCTGACATCCCTGCCCCCCAAATGGAAAGGAAGTTCTTGTTCTGCTCTGCTTTCTCCCAGAGCAGCCTCAAAAATGTGATGTCTGAGGATTGCCCTAAGGAACAGTTGTCCAGAATCAGACAGACCTCAAAGCCTCCTGGCCAGGACCATAAGAATAGAGAGGCAAAGGCTTCTCTGGGCTCTCCCCAGCCCCCCTTCCTCTTGCTCCTCCAGTGTGGCCCGCACATCTACTCTCTTGAATCACATTGCAGGCTCCAGAGTCTTCCTAAAACAAACAAACTTACATCACTTTGTGTTAGGTCCTTTCCCTACGGCCCCCAAGGAGAGTTATTCATAACTTACCTGACACTGCTGAGATATTAATTGGTGGCTTCAATCTTATTGTCTTCTTCTCCTGTGGACATCTCTGGTTTAAACAGAAGACTGAAGCAGGCAACCTTGAACTCATCAGATGGTTTTGCTGATGGTGGGATTCCTGGCAGTGTGATCCTAGTCTGGTGTGTGGGGACATGTCATTGTCCAGGGCTCCCTGAAGCCCCCATGGGTGTCCTCCATCACCCACAGTTGTGACTGTCCTCACAAACTTCAGTGAAGGCAAGCTCCCCTGACATTGCTGCTGAATTCCTACAAATTTAAGGGACCCTGCACCAAGTCAGACCAGGAGAGGTGCCTCACTCTCTGGGCTGCTTTTATGTGATTTAGTAAATCACAGTGGGAGGAGCAGACCTTGGGGCTGGAAGATCAGGATTTGAATGCTAGGTTTGCCCAATGACAGCACTGCGATCTAGAGGATTAAAAGCCTGAGCTTCAGCTATATAGTGCTAATGTAAAACAGTGACACCAACAAAGACATCTGCCTTCCAAGTTCATTGTGAAGATTCAGTGAAGTGCTGGAGAATGTACTGTGAACTATAAATGCAGCACAAATGTAGACATTTCTGTAATTAGAAGCTAGGATATTAAACAAAACATGTTAAGTCTATGGGAGATATAGCTTCATGTGTAAATGTTCATTCACAATTTTATTTTATTTCTCCAGTCATCAGCACTGACTTTGAATGAATGCCTTCAGAACCAGCACAAATGTTGCAGAAAAAGTATGACACATGAGACACAGTTTCTGCCCTCCATGCAGTTGGTTATAGCCTGATGGGGCAGTCCGGATACATATTAGGTAATCACACTAGCAATGCAGGGGCAGACAGCCTCATGGCCAGTGCCTGATTTACAAATACTGGACTTGCAAACAATTCATGCTCCACAGCTGTTGTCCATCTGACCTCTTTCACCACCCAGTTGTCCAAGACCCCTTGGGCAGTATCCCTATCATTGTCCCACCGCCTGCAGCAGGGTCCCACTCCTCCTGCCCACACCAGATCCCTGTCCCATCCTGAGCCAGAAGCAGACATGTGGGTTTTGTATCATCCCAAACTGGGACTTGGAACTCAGTCTTCCAGAGAAGTAATAAGCCTGGTGGTATTATCAGGTTCTGAGCCCTGCAGATGCCCCTCTCTGGGCTCCCATGATCCCTGTCTCACAGCACGAAGCACACACTTGTAGCTCCCTGCAGTCAGGGTCTGAATCCAGTTCATCCTTGTATCCACAATGCCTAAGCCATTTGGACACAAAGTTGTCCAAAAAAATATTTGTGGGATAAACAAATGAAGGCATAAACTATATCACGGACTAGTGTTTTGGAAGGCTAGCCTGAGAACAAAACACATATGCTACCCTGGGAACTATTGTTGAACTAGAAATGTAAAGAAAGAGGTTTCAAAAGACACACACACAAATGAAGACATATTTGAACATATGTATTTGTATATAAATGGGCAAGCATGGAGAAAATTGGAGGGGAAAAAATCTTACTCGTTGATTAACATATATTAAGGGGGCAAAGAGTTAGAGGCAGAAGAAAAGAAAGCCAAAGAGAAAAAGAGAAAATTAATTAAGAGAGAAACGCTAGTATGTATAAACAACCATGTGTATGTAGCTATGTAAAATCAGAAAAGAGGAATGACAATGTGTGGCTGCAGGACAAGTAAGAAATCAGAACTAACCCATGTGAGGAAATGAGATGAATGTCCCCAAACACAAATGCAAAGAAATGAAAACCTGGGCCAGGAATCTAAAGGACACCTTTAATAGCAGCAATGCTTGGTCCTGATGCTCCCTAATAGATCCAGGGCCCCCAACTGTTGGCGTTTTTAGGTTTCAGGCTTTCCCACTATTGTGTCCAACTTCAGCAGAAGATAGGTCCAAGTAATTTGGTTCACACAGCTACGCCTGCATCATACGAACTGAACTAATATCAACAATTACATCAGGAAAAATGTGTTTACCTTGGTTTCCCGCCACAGAAAATGGGTCCAAAATGATGTTGAACATATGCCTTTCATTCCTGCTTCTATTAGAAGGACAAATAATTTAACAGGTGGGACTCAGAATTCCAAGGGTTTTTTTTTTTTTTTTTCTTTCTTTACAGTAGAGTATTAAACATTCCACTTTTGGTCAATGGAATCTGGAACCCTTCTTAACAAATGTCGGCAAGCTCTATTTATTTTACAAAAGCCCTCCTAATGCTCACATTAGCAGTAAGTTGGAAAAGCCTGGTGAGTCTAATCAGACTATACTTGCACACGTTATCAGTACAATATGTTGCTCCAACTGAGAGACCAAATTTTCTGAGTAACTCCTCCAAAAATTGATCCAGACAGCAGAAAGAGAGGAAATCCATTCTACTTTAACACAGCAATTGGTCCAGACTTCATACAATATCATTTCAGTCTAGAATTTTCATCATCACTGCCAAAAACATCAAACAGAAACATTACATGACTTTCACTCAGTTTTCACTCTCCGAAGAATAGCCACCTTGTTCCAGTCTTGGGCAGAAAGAGGGGATTAAAGGGAGGTGGGGTGAGGAGTAGTCACATGAGCTGCTTCCCACTGCCTGATTTCTAAGCTTCATGACAATTATTAATAAAAAGTCAATGAAGCTTTGAGATTAAGGACAACTAGAAGTCTCCTCATGCCAAATGTTCTGTTTCTCAAATTAAAACTCTCCAACCAAGGTATCTTAGTCATCTTTTCTCTTTTACTTATTTGTCCCATATAAGCATTTAATGGATTTGTCAGGGAACCGTAATGTTTATGCTAGCTATCAGTGAGATAGTATCCCCAACGGTCTACACAAAATTAGAAAGTGCATTATTTTAAGGTAATTCATTACTACACTGAACCATCCCCCAAATACATAATGTATCAAATAAAATATGCATAAATAACTTGCTCACATAAAGTCCAAAACAGGCAGTACAGATTTGTGGGCAGGCCTTCCACCTGGGATTCAGAGACCCATAATCTTTCCATATGCTCAATTCTCTGCTAGGACCATGGAGTCCTCTGTGTTCATCCAAAAGACAGGGGATCAGAGTGTGGAAAAGGCAAACCCTCTTCTCAAAAGTCTCAGCCCAGAATGATTCACATGACTTTCATTCACAATCCTTTGGTTAGAACTTAACCACCTAACTGCAGAGAAGGCTGGGGAAAGCTGCATGTTCTTAAAAAAGAGAAACAGGCTTGGTAAAAAGTGTGCCACTGTCTGCCAAAGACAGTCAACTGGACTAATCCATACTCTAAATTCTACCTCTGTTATAATTGTCATGGCAATGTAGAAGTCATATTTTGGCTCAGGGTGTGTGTGTGTGTTATTTAGATAACTTGACTATGATAGCCTAGCTTCAGGATCATACACAGAGTTTGCTATGGTTTGAATGTTTGTCTCCTCCAAAGCCCATATTAAAACTTAATCCCCAATATGGCATTCGAAAGGTGGTGTCTTTGAGAGGTAATTGGATGGTGGGGGCTATGATCTTCATGAATGGATTAATCCATTCATGTATTAATGAGTTAATAGATTATGGGTTATTATGGGAGTAAACAGGCAGCTTTATAACGAGAGGAAGAAACACATTAGAATGTTCAGCCCTCTCGCCACCATGCAATAACCTGTGCCAACTCAGGGTTTCTGCAGAGTCCCCACCATAGAAGGCCCTCACCAGATATGCTCCCTTGACCTTGGACTTCCCAGCCTCCATAACTGTAGGAAATAAGTTTCTTTTCTTTATAAATTACCCATTTTCTGGTATTTTGTTATAAGCAACAGAAAACAGACTAAGACAGAGTTCAACACCTGACACAATTCTGAAGTGGCTCCCTCAAAATCAAGTCCAAGCTGATTCAGAAATACTCATGGCAATCCAAACGCTGAGACAGAGAGCTTGTCTAAGCAAGAATTTGGGGTGTGATACACAATGTGCATGGCAGTCTGCCTTCACTGTGTGCATTGGCCAGACTGAATACCTATGTAGTTCCCACCAGCTTCTCAGACTCCCAAAGCCTTTGCAAGGACAGGTGCAATAACTACTGTGTCCTAATTTGTTAGAGTTCACAAAACATATCAATAATTTTCTCTTCATATTCATAAAAATGTGTGTAATAAACAGAGCAGAAACTACTGTCCTATTATTTTTTTTAAATATGAAGGTGGAAACTGAAGGCCTAAGGACATAAAAGTATGTAGAGGTGGGACTTGAAATGAAAACTGAAAAAGGCCGTCTTCCCACCACATCAGCACCTCTTCGTTTCTCTAGAAAGACTATGATTCCAGTCATCTCTACAACTGCAGTTGGCTTATTTCCACCCAGATCTCTTTTATCCAACCATTTCTAGTGCTTTTATTTAACTAAAGAAAAACCTACCACACATTGCTTCTTGAGCATGATGGCATCCTGCCAAACAAAACTTATAAACCCTAAGACTTTGTACTCAACATATGGCCTGTGGACCAGCGACACTGGAAGCCCCTTGGAGTTTGTCAGAAATGAAGATTCTCCATTCCCTAACATACTGAATCAGACACCCCATCTCAACACATCCTCAAGTGACACTTATGCATATTGAAGTTTGAGCAGCACTGCTCTAGGGTACCTTTTAGCATATTAGCTTGAATGCCTATGGGCGGTGGGGGAGGGTGAAATGACCTAGTAGAAAAATAGTTTCTACAAATCAATAATAAGAAGCAAACAGGTAGACAATAGACAAAATGCAAAAACAGGCAATTTAGAAAAGAAATGCAAAGAAACAATAAACATGAATAAATGTTCATCCTCTTTAGTGATTTAGGAAATGCAAATCAAAACAACAACATGGTGTGTTTCACCTATCAGATTGACAAAACTTTAAAGTTTGATAATATTTAAAATTTGAAACACATTGGAAAAAGGGTGTTTTCCTATACTATGGGAGCTTGAATTGTTATTATCTTTTTGGAAGACAATTTTTCAGCACCTATCTTTTTAAGTTTCAAAGATTTTGACCAAGCAATTCAACTTTTAGGAATCCAGTCTTTAGAAATACTTTTTAAAGTGTCTAAAATAAGTGTAAGAGAATCTTCATTGTTCCATGTAATTGTGAAAAGCGAAGAAGAAAATTAAATATCTATCTGTAAGGAAATGGTTAAATAAATTAGCTGTATCCCTAATAAGAAACTATGCAATAATTTAAAAGATGTCAGGGTCATGAAAAAAAATGTTCGTGACATATTACTGAATTCCTAAGCAAGTTGCAGAGTAGTATGTACAGTATTCCATTCACATATCTTAAAACTGTATGGGATAACAATATATATATTTGTCAAAATTCATCAAACACTAACCTTAAAATCAGTCCATTTTATTTTATGGGACTTAATCCACAATACAATTAATTAAAAGGATTACATGTGGATTGCTATGTATGTATTTTTATTAGTTGTACATATTATGTTATGTATGTATGTTCTGTATGTTGTGCATTTATGTATGTATGTATGTAGTGGATGTTATGTATGTATTTTCAGGTTTACAAAATGGTCTAAAAAGAAGCACAACAAACATTTAAAAGTGGTAAAAGCCTAGGAAAGAATAATCAGTGGGAACTTTCTGTACTGTCAGTATTTTTTCGACAAACATATACACTTTCCGTATTTTTAAGAGCACAAGTTAAAAATCTCAGTGAAATAAATGGAATCATTTTCAGCAAACCTGACTCAATGTGGAAACCCAAATCCAATCAGGCCTCATTAATCTCTTCCATTGCCACAGCGTAGTCCCTTTGTGGCTGGTATGAGTCTACATTCACAGGGGCTGTGAACATCACACACACCATTGCTAGACTGGCCCTCATCAGCACCAGTTCATTATTGTATACATGACTACTGAGCACCCTTAGACATCAGCTTTATGCTAACATAAAATGGAAATTCAATACAGAAAAGAAGACATAGTTCCAGTCCCCAGCCTTTTCACTCTCCTACTGAAAAGAGCTTAAACTATTCTATAGTGGATAGTGTCATATTCTAAATTTGTTAACCCAGTGTTAAGAACTCTTCTTTCTTCCTCACTCATTGTTCACTGATTATTATTATTTTCCCTCATTTCCTGTCCACTCTGGTTGGAGTAGCCTTCATGCTGTTCTACAAACAATTCCTGCCTACCTTGTCTTGGCATCTTCTGGTCCTTCCAATGAACACCATCCTCACTTCCTCCATGAAGATTTTGCTCAGCCCAGAAACCTTTAATCATTTCCCTCCCTGTATCTTGCCATATTTGTCAGATTGTCTTGTCTCTGTAAGGAGAACGGGGGCCATGTCTCCCTCTCTCCTCTCTCTCCCATTACCTTGTATAATGCCAAGCACATGGGAATTTTTAACTGACAACTATCAATGATTTATCCCTTTTTAATTTTTTTAATGTTGGACATGGAATAGGAAATTAATAGGAAATTAATGCCTGCCCAATAGCATGAAGAGGTAGCTATTTTTTCTATTTCACAGACAGATAAACTGAGGCTCAGTGAGGTCAGGCGATTTGGTCAAGCTTATACGGCTCATGAGTAATGGCGCCAATCTCCAGATCTGCTTCCGAATGTCTGTAAAGCCCATGTCTTTCCTCTGTACCATGCTGCCTTCCTAACTTGTCACTTAGATGATCACATGGAATTTACACATTACCGTCTCAAGAAATACTTGTTGATTGATTGATGACATATTTCAGTAGCAATGTGGTCCAGTTAAAGGGTTTCCTGCAGCTGCATTTGATGAAAAGTCCCTGCTGTGCTCAGAGAGGTTTAACTTGCTTCTAACTTGGGCTTTCTCACGATATCATCAGTCTCAATCTCAAGACCTGTGCAGTATATAACATAAAGTTTTACATGCTTTCAGAGCTTAAAAACCACGTCTGAGATGACAGAGTTCAAACTGAAGCTCTTGCATCTGAGGAATACTGGGGAGTATATCACCACTCTGCTCCCAGGGGTTCTCTCTGGTAGTCACTTGGCCATGTACGGGTTGGGGTATCCTGAACAAGCTGCTTTGACTTTATTTCCTGATAAGTGGACCACTGGCATAATAACGTAGAACCCTGGAGTCCTCAGCAAACCCAGGACACAGCGAAGGTGCCAGGCAAGCACTGGATACTCCAGAGTCAACAAACTGGGTTCCAGGTACAATTCTTCACTAACTAGCAGTGTGCTCTTGGGAAAAGTACTCAACATTTCGGGGCTTGTATAGTCAGATACACTGTGGGAATTACAATACTTTTCCTGATTCCGCATCAAGGGATTAAGGGAACCAAGAGAGATCATACTTATGGAAAAGCTGTCTACACCACAAACCTCTGCCTGTATACCATACAGTGAAGGGTCATTGTTGTTGGAGGAGGTGGCATGTTGCCACGGTCAAAGCACCGGGTGGAAAATCAGGAGACCGGCAGTCCTCTTCCAGCTGAGCTACCAAATGTCTTCATGTTCTAACAGCCATCGTGCTCTGGACTCACCAATCCTGTGAGTCAGAAAGATATTTCCAAGTCTGTCTCATTCGGAAATAGCATGTTCTTACTCACAGAATGCTCCAGAGGAGAAACTTAAGAGGCTGGGATGCATGTGGTAGCTCGTGGTCTCTCAGATTAATTTCAGCTGCAACATTCTGGGATTCTAGGATTCCAAACATCATACTGACCATCAGTGACTAATTCAGTCTTGGTGCCTGAAGCATCTATTTTCCATTGCTTTTTATTGTTTTTAATTTCTTTGTTATTTTTAACCATCCTGGTTTAAGTGCATTTTAATCTTATAAACCACCTCAAATCCTCAAAACTCATCAATTAACAATCAACTTGCTTTGATCTTAGCAAGCCATAGAGTTTCAGAGCTGGAAAAGAATTCAGGAATCGGTCAACCTCATATGTTACAAATGGTAAGATAGAGATTCCAAGAGAAAAGGACATGCCCAAGGTCACACAGCTAGTTAGAGGCAGAGCCAGGATGGACCTGAGGGCTCCTGGCTCATAATCCATTGCTATCCATTGTGGATCTCCATTTTTCCAATCACAAAATAGAAATAATAATACTGTGGTCTTGCAACATTGTATATTAATGTTGTATAAGAAAACACTTTGCTATAATTATTACATTTCATTGAACTTTAATAATACCTAAGTAACGTTTTCCTAAACAGTCTTGGAAAGATTCTTGGGAGCCTGAGAACACTGAGTGACTTTACTTGTACCATCAAACCAGTGCACTTTGAACTGGGCTATTCAGATGGGTAGTTTATATACTGCAGAAAGCTGTCTAGGTAAGAGGCTGGTGAAAGCCTGTACAGACCAGCTGCACATAGGCTTGGAAGCCATACACCTATAGGTGGAGCCTGGTGTGCCATAGAGAATACTCAGTCACAGATAATAGAAAAATGTATTCTTACTATTTTTGAAGTAGACAGAAATACTTGGAATTATGTACTGAAGGATCTTCTGGAAACAAAAACTTTATTGATGCAGCAGTGGTAAAACTCAAAAAGGAGGCACTAGAGCTCCATGATCAAGAACATGGGCTGAGCAGTCAGATACTGAGATTTAAAGTCCCACATGGCCACACATCAACTCTGTGATTGTGAGCAGGCTGCCTGGCCTCTAAGCTTAGGTCCCCCATCTAAAACCAGGAATAATAATAGTATCTACCTCACAGAACTAAATCAATTAATAATGTAAACTGCTTAAAATAATGACTAGCACATGGTTACTACCCACTAAATATTAGTTTGTAGTCCATTGTTGCAAGCAAAATATGCTGGTTTGGTGGTGCATTTGTCCTTCCTGGAGCAGCCTGAGTCACTAGACATGAATCTCAGGCCTTCCTCTCCTGAGTTCTTCACACAGGTGATAATTTAGGGGGTTAATAAAAGTCAGTGGAAAAAGTAAGATTCAATGAACAGATTTTGTAGGAACATGGTTGTTACAGAAGTCAAGTGTAGTCAGAATCTGATGGAGTTCTTGCTGAAAGTACATGCACCCAACTTTCTTGGAGTAGGAAAGATGCCCAGTGTTTCCTCTCTCATCACATTACTACTTGGCAATTTAGGAGTCAGAGAATTCGAATAGCCTCTTGAGTCCTTCAGAAAATCCCTTCCTGGGCTGGCCCGGTGGTGCACTGCTGCAGTGCGCCGCTTGGGAGCGCGGCGGCGCTCCCGCCAAGGGTTCGGATCCCACATACAGACCGGTTCCCGCTCACTGGCTGAGCGAGGTGTGGGCGCGACACTGAGGGTTGCGATCCGTTGCCGGACATGAAAAAAGACAAAAAAAAAAAAAAAAATTGAAAAAAGTGAATATAGCTTTTAAAAATCACCTACTGTGAATTATAGAGAGGGAGAAGAGAAAAAAACTATAGGATTTGCCCAAAACCTTCGACATATTACAGAATAAAATGAGAAACTCATGTGTATAAGGTACTTACTCTTTCAATCTCATGACATTTCTTAAGTGCGTCACCAAATTTATTCATCGCTTTATAAGCCTGGGCACACTCTGTCTGGAACCACATGCATAAATCCCTTCCTGAAGGAAACATAAAAAGATGACATTAGCCAGCTACTGCAAATGAAGGTGGAAATGAGCTTAATCAGGATGCATTTGATGAAGCCACATTAACCCAACACATCGGGCTATTTTACAGGGGGTAGAGTAATGGAGGGGTGTCAAGCCTTAAAACATACAAGGTGCTCAAAGCAGACATCTATCCTACCCTAAGATCATAAAGGACTCCTGGATCTGTTACAGAAATGTGAAGGCTATATATCCCTCTTTTTTCTTTTTAGGTCCTGTGAATTCACTACTACCTCTTTCTGCCGCTTTACTGAGGAAGCCAGAAGAGGCACAGACATCCATTCCATCACTCACAAAAATATTGAAAAAATGTCCAGTTTCCAACCTGAGAGGGCTTTGCAGCAAAGGATATGGTGAGCTCCTAATATCCTGTCTACAATAGACTCAGGGGGAGTTGAACATGTCTCTTAGGGCATCTCTTGGAGTCTATGATGCAGGCTGCTGATAATACCATCTTCCTATGAGTATAAATCTATGCTGTTTATTCATTCATTGAATAAATATTATTGTGCCTACTTTATGCCAACTCTATGCATTAACACTGATGATACAGTAATGAATAAGACATTGAACTTAAATTAAAAGTTAAAATTTAAAGTAAACAAATATAATTTCAGATCATGAGAACTACTCTGAAGAAAAGGAAAAAAAGCAGAGAAAGTGGCTAGAGAGGGCTGAGGGCAGGAGAATGGGGTGATTTCAAAAAAGCTTGGCAGGAAAGACGACGCTGAGAAGCTCATAGCACCCAAAGTTGGATACTTTACTCCATGACTGAACCTTGACAGGCACCCTCCTGCCTTCTCTGACCCACCTACATGCACACCGCATGCTCCAGTCATGTGCAGTTGCCTCTGGGCTTCTATGCTTGTGTTCAGATACAACCTTCTCTTTATTTTTTCCAGTTTTATTGATTATAATACAATGACATATAAAAATTGTATCTATTCAAGGTGTACAGCATGGTGATTTGATATACATACACATTTTTTTAATGGTTACCACAATCAATTTAATAAACACATGCTTCACCACATAGTTACAATGTGTGTGTGTATGTGCGTGTGTGTGTGTGTGGGGGGACGTGTGGTGAGGACACTCAGCATCGGCTCTCTTAGCAAATTTCAAGCAAATCATTCATTAGCTATAGTTGCTATGCTGTACATTAGATCCCCAGGACCTACTCACCTTCTAAGAGAAACTTTGCACCCTTTGACCAACATCTCCCCATTTGCTTGACCTCTCAGCCCCTGGCAACCACCGTTCTGCTCTGCTTCTATAAGTCAGCTGACAGACAAATGGACACAGAAAATGAGATATAGGTATACAGTGGAATATTATTCAGTCATTAAAAAAAAGAAGGAAATCATGCCATTTAGATGACTTAGATAAACCCGAAGGACATTATACTAAGCCAGACACAGAACCTTCTCTTTAGGGGGCTGTTCCTCTTCTCCATGCTTTCCTGACCAAACCCTCATCACATTCCACCCTCAGGTCAAGCACCTCCTCATAGAAGCTTTTTCTCATTCATTACCTCTCTTCTCTTAGCCTTCACCAAACACTGTGTGCATATGCACTTACTAAATCACTTTCAACCCTTGATCGCATTCCTCACACTGCATTCGAATTATTGCTTTGATGGTCTTATTATTGGATTTCAAGTTCCACTTTGTGTGCTCGGCCTCTCTTACTGCAATTGGCCCTGATACAGCAAAGCAAAACGAACTATAAACCTCACAAAACCTACAGGAGTTTAGATGGTATTTACCTTGATTTTACAAATGAAGTAACAGAGGCTCAGAGAGATGACCTCGCTCACATAAGTTCACACAGCAAGTAAAACAATGGAAGCTAGAATTGAAAACTGGATTTTTTTAAAGCTAAATCCTACAAGTAGAGGGTTAGCATGCAGCTAATGAGGGTCAAGGAATAGAATCTGGGCTTGAAATGCCATAGTCACTGGCAGCCTCTGTGCAGGTGTCACATTGAGCCTCCGCAGGTCTCTGCATGAGCCCCTTCCCCACCAGCCAGAAACTGAAGCTTATCTTGGTATTTAAAGGTTGAAGAAATTGGGCAAAGTTTCATGATGGGGATGGAGAATGTTGTTCATTTCTGTCAAATTTTAAAATCTTGTAGTAATTGTCTTATTTTTTTAATATCTTCCATTCTAAAAATATACTCCTCACCCCCACCAAGAAATTCCCTTTTGTCAGTGAAATGGTCTAGAAAACCCTGGAGAGATCAAAAAGTGTCAATTCAAGGTGAGCAGATAAGGGTGGCCCCTGAGTCTTCGATCCCTGGGAATTCTCTAAGCTCATGGAGGTAAAGCTCCAGCTGAAGAGCATGAAGTTTATTTTAAAAACCATTCTTCTGCCACTGCAGGGAAGATAGCCTTCAGGTGTATGCGCTCCTGGAAAATCTCAGTGCCTGTGCTGATTTCAGACGAGAATCTCAGCTTCCACCATGTCCCACCATCACCTGTTCACACAAACGGGCAGGGCCCCTCTCTCTTGTTTCATATCTTTACCACCCTTGAACCCAATTTCCTCCAGAGTCTCCCCTAACAACTTCTGTCTCCACTGACCCATCCCCTCTGTTGCCAGAGATGTAATAGGTATTTGCACTGCTGTTTTCATTTGTCCCTTTTCCAGACTTAACCATTTGAAAGCAGGATCTCACGTCACATCTATGAACTCCCCACAATGATTCACATGCTGCTCTCTGCGCAATAGGTGCTTAATAAATGCAGGTTCATGGATTAATCTCCAGGCCTACACACACAGAAGTATTAGTGCTACCCACTCAATACAAGCTGCTCCAATCCTGAAAAGATCAACTGTCCAGACTCAGAGCTTTCTACATCCTAATGTCATATTCTAAAGGGGCACCACCTGGAAGGAAGGGCGGGGCACCTTCTCAAGACTTCTGCCTGAGTCAGGTGTGAAAAGGGACCTGAATATTTGGAAAGTGAGCTCCCAAAGCATCCCTCGTGTGTGTTGTGTCCCTGACACAAGCACAGCCTTCACTTCTGGCTACCCTTTCCCTAGGGCACCAGCAGTGGAATGGGGTGGGCTGAGCTGGGCCACGTTGGAACCTGGCCCCATTTCTCCCCCAAAGATGCCTGGATAGAAGACAAGAAGGGATGGTGTTTTTTCCTAAGTACAACTTTGTTCAAATCAGAAATTGTCCTATAATCTGGAAGTCACTTTCCTGAAACCCGACCTGTCTTTCAGGAAGTATCTGTTCAGAAGAGAAGAAACAGTTGAACAATGAATGAGCCAACCATTCTATGAGCACTTCCCCATGAGATGTGTGCAGTGATTCTTTCAGGAAACAAACTATTACAAACTGGACTTTCCACTTTTCGCTCCTGAGTCTTCCTGGGTAATGTACCCAAGATCACAGGCAGGTCAGGAAGGAAGGGGGAAAAGAGTTAGTTCACACACCTGTGTCACCCAAAGTGGACTAGTGTCTGCTGGTCCCCTTTCATTGCCCCAGGTAGATTAACAAAGCACCATAGACATAAAAGTATAGAAGCCCAGGCCTCCTGATACTAAGATAACCATGCCTTTCCCATTGTCTTTAGAGAGTGTACTCAGAGCTGTATCTCCAGGGCATGGGTGCATTGCCCTGGTTTAGCCATGCTTTTCAGGGATTTCCTGCCCAGCCAGGAGTGCCTGGAGAGTCTCACCCTGAGAAACTAAGTAGCCCGCTGGAACCTACCAATGAGACAAATCTGTGGGCACTTATGATTCCAGGTAAAATCTGACCTTAGGGTGACAAGAAACCTTCAGACTTTCTCATTTGGGGCATCTAGTGGTGGACACTCCAAGAGTGACACCTAATGACATCCATGGATGAGCACGTGCATAGACGTCCCCGAGAAAAATGGGGCTTGCCTAAGAACCCACATCTCTTCCAGATCCAATGTCTTACCTCCACTTCCTCATATCTTCCTTTTCTTTAACTATGGCCTCAGCTAAGTCAGATGGTAAACTGCTTAACACACATGCACATGAACACACACACACACACATGCTCATACACAGGGGAGGGGAGAGAGACCAAGCAAGCAAGAGAGAGCAAACATACACCTAGTGTGGGCAAATTCTGACTGCCTTCATTATGATGGAGTGTGATTGATGGGTCTGTAGTGGGATGGATAGGTGAAGTAGAGAAAGGAGTGAATTTTAGCAGTATCAACGATGACAAATCAGAATGAATGGACCCAAATCCTTCAGGGGATCCCACAAGGGAATCAATGGGCCATTGAGTACTTTTGCTCTTCTGGAAAACCATACCCAAAAAGCAAAAGCATCACCTGCAGTTCTTTTCTGCCCCCTGTGCTACAATTCTGGGCAATGGGACCACCTGTTCATGAGGGGCTTTCATGGAACAAGTGCAGCTTTCATGAAGTGCCACTGTGAAGGTGGTCTGCATCCTTGGATCAGGCCCAGGCTGGGAGAAGGTATGGAGGATACCTTAGAAACAGCCTGTTCTCAAAAGGATGTAGGTGTTATTGCTGGATTTGAGCAGATAATAAGAATGAATAATCGGTCCAGAGAAATGATTGAAAAGTTATTCATACTCAAAACGTCTGTGCTGGGGCCTTTTCTCTATCTGTAGTGCAAAGCATATGATTTAGATTGGAAAAAATGAGGAACAAAGATAGATCTCGAGCCAGTGTAGTGAGACATGGCTGAAAAGAGCCCATCATCCACTGTAGCCCCTACACAGTCGGGTCCCTGCACAGTCAGTGGGTACTGCCAAGTCAGTGGGTGTTCCACTGCCATGAGTCACCCTCCAACCTCTTTCTCTCATCAGAACACCCAGCCATTGACTGTAGAATTACGTTGAACAGAACATATGCAGTTCCAACTTCTCACCTGTCTTTTTTCCTTTTCCTTCTGTGCCAACAACTACCTGCATCCTTTTGCAAATTTCTAATATCTGGATTTATTCATTCTTCCCACTTACCTCAATTCAGTGCAGCCATTAGACCATGACCTTCCTCTTTCGTATCTTCCTGGAAAAATCAGAACTTCAGTGACTATTCTACCAGCAAGAAAAGCCAAATAAACATGTTTTATCTTTAAAATGCTTTATTATGCATTTTATGGAAGGTCTTGGCAAGAAGCTGGCTATGACTGAGTAACTGTCATTTTCTAACCCAAGAAAATTGCAAAAACTGTAAGGTATAGAGAAAAATCATGTCTGAGGACATGTCTACAACCTTCAGTAACATTTGGAAATGCAGCACTAGAGGCCTGCTCCCTGAGCAGACCCCCATGCTCTCCTCCATATAAAGGGGTTTGATTTATACAGAATACCTAGAATGGGAGAGCCAAACGCTAACTAGCATCATCTCCTGAAGAAGAGTGAACTAGTTGTGGCAGTGTGAGCACCAGTATTTCTTATTTCAGGAAGAATCTAGGCAGAGTTAGCCCTGAGGCCAGACTTGCTCACCTTCCTTGATAGAAGTTGCCAATGGACCTGAATTCTGGTACGTGTCTCTGCTATGCTTCCAAGGTTCATGACACAAAAACTTTGGGAACCATACTAATAAAGTCATTATATAAAATGCATTGAATTATTCCTTTGGGAGAGGTGACTGGAGCAGCCAAGTCCGCACAACTTCCCTATGTCTTCCGATGACCACGTGATTTAGTTATGGTGGCCCACATTATGTGGCATCCATTGGTGAGGAAGAGTCCCCTTTTCTTCCTTGTGAAGGTGACGGATGTCTAGCTGGGAATTAGAACTGCAACTAAGTCTCATTGGCCCTAGACTCTCACCCACTGAATTAATCTACCCCAGATCCATAGATAATCCAACTGCAGAATGAAGTAGAACCAGACTTTGCTGTATCTTGCCAAAAGAATGGTATGATTGGTTCTGTTGCCAATGGCGCAATCTGCAATATTATAGTAAAATAAAAAATCGGTGCCTCTCGGTCCTAGACATAACCACAATACTTTTATGGATCCAAATTCTGAAAGCTATGATAATGAACATCTTGTTCATGTTGATTTTGGCAACTTCCAAAGATATTGTGTATATCTTCCTGTCATCCACTAAATCTCCCACCCTTGCCACTTCATCAGTGACTCCAAATTTATAAAGAAAATCTGCATAAGAAAAATTCCCAGTCCTCATAAACTAAGATCTCCACATACAGGAATGTTATAGGGAAAAATCACTTTCAAATGAAAATTCTAAAAAACATTTCAATGAGGATTATCTCATTGTTTGGGTACCAAATAATTTTCAAGTTCTGTGCTCCATGTACAACAGTGGAAGGAATCCCACTCCAGTGTAAGCACCTCAAGGGACCAGAGTTTAATTAACTGAGTGGCCCAGAAACTAGCAGAGTTCCTGGAACATGGGAGACAATAAATATTTGTTGAAAGTCTAAATGGCAAACTTAGTCACATTGGGGGCCACATAATAAATCCTGTGTGCCAATCTTTAAATAGAATTAGCCTCCACCCCCCCATTTTCTCTCTCCTTCCCTCTCAATATCTATACACACATGCACAGTCAGTTTATCAGGCTATTACAGAGAATGAAAAAGAAATAAAAGAAATGGTACTCTATCTGGAAATTAAAATTTAGAAAGATCAGGAAAGGCCCAAGATTCTCACTTTGGTATTCCCTCGTCCTGAGAGATTACATACCTGTGATAGGTGAAAGCAAAATTCCTCAGTGCTGTGAAGTATCTTTTGGTTATAACTGGAAACTTCAAATAAACTTTAAAAATTGTGGATTGGAAATACATTCAATTCTCTGCTTTTGCTCTACCTGATTTTGTTGTTGTTGTTGTTTATTTATTGCTGTTGCTTAGCAAAAAAAACCAAACATAAGATAAATCTGTTTTGACTCTCAGGTTTTTCCGTAGAGAATGCATTGAGAGAGGCGAGATGACTGCAGGAGAAAGCTTACTCACCAGCAGACACCACACACTCTCACACTCAAAGCACATTTATTTCCCATACTGATTAGTGGATAATGGCTTGTTGAAGACTAGACCCAGAGATCATTTTCATATATATAGCTCATTGGTTTTATGAGTTCTTGGTGCCCATAAAGGTATTGAATGACTTTACAAGCAGCAAAAATGTATTTCCTCTTTTGGGAAAACTAACAGTTCATACCAAAGGCCACAGTGAAATATTCTGGGTCTGTGCCTCTTTGAGTAACTTGTCCTGAATCACTGGAGGCCACCGATCCACTGGCATAAAGACAATGAGGCTTAAATAAAAGTAGAGTTCCCCTCTGTTGAAGAGAAAGACACAGGAAGTCTGAACCTGGCTGATCTTGGAAATAGCTGTTGGCTAATGAATTTCCTCAAGGACCAAAAACACCAATCAATACTCACTAAACATTCAGCAAATTTATTTTAAAGAATAGAAATCATGATTTATTTTATACATTTAGATTCTCTACACTAAAAATAATAATAATGATGCCCAACATTCCTATAGGATGTTAGAGTTTCCAAAGCATCTCTCTTTCCGTGGCCCTTTTTGTAACCCCCTCCATTGATCCTGCAGGGTGGACAAGGCAGGCTCTGACATCATTTGCCTCTACCTTAAATGGAAGGGAAACAGGAGTGAAACAGGATTCTTTCCAATAACACATTGCAAAACGAGGTGCTAGCCCACCAATGCAGGATTTGCAAAGGAAGCATTTCAGAATCAGATTTGTAATTTGTAGTCCAACATTCAACTTAAGGCTGAAAAAAATGTGATGTCAAAGAGAGATAGAAGAGAATTCCTTTGGCAAAATGCTAAGCATTGCTGTCACCCTTACATACTCTCCATGAGAAAAAGGAAGGGGCTGCATCCTTTTGCCTTGTGCCAAGTGTGTAAGTGTGAGAGGCTTCAGGAGGACAGTCTGGACAGCTGAGGTGTGAAGGCACACAGACTAGAGCTGGATCTAAGCTTGGCAAAACCCAAAACGGAGATGCAGCGATGGGCTCTCTGTCCTCAAAGCAGAGGACTGAGAGATGGCTGTTCAGGAAATGGCCTGGATCTGGAGTTTCCCTTGGATCTGGTATGGACCCTGAAGAAAGACACCAAAATACATCCTATTATGAAAAAGTCAGGCCAAGAAGTCTTCCTGGGAGCCGGTCAGCAAGGTAACCCCAGGAAAGGCTATATACATTGTCATCTGGAGTAGTAAGTGGCCAATTTCAAGTGGCATTGACTATGTTAAGGAAACAGCAGTTGATCCCCATCATAGGGGTGTCTCTAAAGAACCAAAACAACATTTGATAGGAGAAAGGTTGAGCTTCAAATTCCCACTAAGCCCAAATGGAAACAACATTTGCTCATGATAGGCCCCGTCAAGTAGCACCTTTCTCCCTCCTTGTCTCTCCCCCACACCCACCTTTTACCCCCAGAAGAGCCAGAGCAGACACAGGGAAGTAATTAGGGGAGAAAGAGGCATACCAGATGGGACACAGAGAAGACCACCATAGCCTCCAGCCTCCAATTGCAGGTTTCCCTGTCTGAAGTAATATTAAACTGGGGAAGGTAAGAAGCTTCAATTTAAAATGAAACTCAAAGATTGGCTATTACACTGGACTAAACAAAATAATTGTTTACATAAGATTACTTTTGTGATTGAAATTTATTAGAGGACTTTCTTCATCTGGAATGACTAGAAAAATTATAAGACCTGCCCAGTAGGTCGCCCAGAACAAGGAAACAGTAGCCCATTGAGTGAGCTTAGAGAGACAGTGAGGAGGAAATAAGTGTTTTGAATGCTTGCACCACATGGAGATATCCACTTTTTCAACATATCAGCTACAGCAAAGGATGTATACAAATCCAGGTCTATCCAGCCACAGGGCTTATGCTCTGAGCCAATTACACTCCAAACATTTATACACCACATGCCACACCCCAAGAGGAGTTCTATGTATTTAATCATTTAATGCTTATAACAGTCCTAGGAGTCAGGAATAATTATTTGCCCACTTTATAGGCAATGAAACTGAGGCACAGAGAGGCCCTTGTGCAAAGTCAGCCAATAAATAATTATTAGGCCCGAGATTCAAACCCAGGTGGACTGGCTCCTGAGTCTGTGCTCTCAAGCACTGCACCTGCTGCATGGTCAGGTTGTACAGTTTAACTAATGATAGAGTGTGAACCCTTGAGCCCAGCTGCTGAAGACTAACTCCTGCTCCCCTGAGTTCTTACTACATACACACCCTAGGTATCTTCATCTGTAAAATGGAGATAAACTATAGCAACTACATCATAAGGTGGATTATAACTATGAAACTAATTAATCCATGTAGAAACATATGTTAGTGCAGTTACTGACACGGTGTTCATACTAAGATATTAACTATTACTATAAGCTACCATCAAACTGAGACTTTTAGGAATATGCCCCCAATCTGCCCTCATATTCTGTTCTGGGCTTAAGTGTTAGTCAGGGTTCCAGAAGAAAAAGGTAACACAATCAAAAGATTATTGAAGAGGTTATTTGGGGAGGGACCCAACCTGAAGTGGTAGTATCTTGGGTGCAGCAACAGCCAGAGTCATTATTACTTCTGGGCTTAAAAGGCCAAGAGGAAATCATTTCTAGAACCCAAGCAGAACTGTAGACATGAGAGCGATACCACCATCGTGTCTTATGTGCTTGACTGCAATAGACTCCTAACTTGTCTCCTTTTTTCTGTATTCTCCCCCCTATTATCAACACATTGTCCAGGAGCTGCTGCCATACATGGAGAAATAGCCACTACTGGAATCTGAGAAATGGAGGTCCAGGGAGGAGCAGGAATGAATGCCCCAACATCTCTCTCTTCCTTCCCAACCAACTCCTGTTGGTGCCAGCACTTTGGCAAAGCCCAGCTGAAAGCCAGAGGGTGAAGGAGACCCAGTGGAGTAACTGGTAAGAGTCAGCCTTCTGATGAGCTGAGCAAAGCAGAGAAGAGTGGAAAATGGATCTCTCTGGAAAGGCAAAGGAGGAACAAGCAGCACAGCTTGTGACCTACAAATGTTTCTACAGCCTCCAGAGGTTTTAATCAGAAACAATGTAGTGCTATCATCCATGGTGGTGACTAGGCATTCAGAAGCATAGTGAGAAGACCTGTCCATATCTAGACAAACCATCCATTCTATTGAAGACAATTTGTTTCCCCTTCTGTGAATGAAAAGGTTTCATGTTATTGAACTGCCACCAGATGGCTAGCTAGCTGTCTATCAACACACAATCCACAATATGATGCCAGGGCAGGTGCTCAGCATTGATATGTGCTTCTGGAAGACAGAGTGCCCCACAGTGGCAGCAGCCAAGTCAGCCCTGAGAAGAGGAAGTTGTGCTGGTACGCGCATGCACAGTCACCACCTCAGCCATCCCACCCACGCTGCTTATGAGTCCACTGTGCTGGAACTGCCACGCCAGGGGAGGAGGCCGGCTACAGCCACCGATAAAGTCATTTGTCTACTTGATTACTAAGATCCCTCTCTGCAGAGAGTTCATTTGGAGGTACATTCTCATGGGATTCAAGTATCTCCACATTCTGGAACCGTGCTGAAATGTAATCCATATAATCCTCCCCCAAATGTCCTTGTCATCAATCTTCCGACCTAATCAAAAATAATAGAATATTAAGTTTAAAATAAAACCAAAAGACAATAGAATAATAAGTTTAAAATTCTTAGAGGAAAAAGTAACTGTCCAGTGAAAATATCATTCAAAAGTAACATAAAAACACTTTTAGGCAAATGAAACCTGAGAAAAACTAGAGAAAGAAAAATTAAGCACAAAGAAAGTAGAAAGAAAAAATAATAAACATAAGAACAGAAATCAATTAAACAGAAAACAGGTAAATATTACAAAAAAATCGACAAAGCCAAATACTAATAAATCCCTTGCAAGAATGATCTTGAAAAAAAATAGAATACAAATCTATCAATATCAGGAATAAAAAAGGAAATATTATAAAGATTCTATATACTTTAAAAAGATCATAAGGGAATATTTCAAACAATGTTTTTTCCAAAACATTCTACAAAGTAGTGAAAACGGACATATCTATTTAAAAGTACAACATTTCAGAATAGAGCGGGAATTTTTTTTTTAATTGAGAGTTCTACTTGTGTTAAAGAAATTAAATTCTTAATTACAAGAATTTTCAAACCCAGATTGTTTCACTGATTATTTCTACCAAACACCTAAGGAGGAAATAACATTGACTTTGAATAAATTATTTTAGAGAATAAAAACACACCTAGCTCCTTTTATGATGCTAGCAGTACTCTAAACCAAAAACTTGATGAAGTCTTCCTAAGAAAAAAAAATACAGATCAATATTTGTTAAAAACTTATACCAAAAATCTTAAATAAATTATAACCAAAAAGAATCCTGCAAAGCAAAAGAAAGATAATAATGATCAACTAAGGTTTTTCCAGAAATGCAATTTTGGATTAACATTTGTAAATCTATCAAGATAATTCACCAACTCACAGAACAGTGATGAAAAAGAAAAACATTATCTTCTCAATAAATCAGAAAAAAAATATTTAATGAAATTTAATACTGATTCATGTTATAAAAAATATTAGCAATCTTGGAATAGAAGAGAACATTTTCAATCTGACAATGAGCATCTTCAAAAATCCTACAACTAACGTAAAACTTAATAATAAAGTAGTCAACATTTTCTCCTAAAGTCTGCAAGTAGGCAAGGATGTTCATTCTAATGACATTTATTCAACATTTTACCAGAAATTCAATCCAGTACTAAAAGACAAAAAAGTACATAAAATGAAGAAACATCAAAAAGGAAGAATTAAAATTTTCTTTATTTTCAAACAAATAAAGAATGGTGGTGTATGAAGGAAATCCTAAGGAAATCTTGAAAAATTTACTAGGACTAATTAGTAAAGTCAGCTAAGTCATAAATATAAGATCAATATATAAAAATCAATTGTGTGTCTATATGTAGCAGCAAATAATTAGAAAATAAAAAACTTTAAAGTTATACCACTTATAATGACATAAAAAATAATCAAAATATCTACCAGCTACCCCATAAAACTCTACTGCCCAGTAACTGCTGATTCCATTTCATGGCACAGCCTCTGGGATGCCAGAATCTGGGATTCTTTGGCTGCGGTTGGGCTAACCCATAAGTCCATCAAGAAGAACCTCACCTGGGTTGAAAGACAGGGAAATCGGCAGGAAATTGTCTCAATGTTGCTCTTCAGAGCTCTGCCCATTATGGAAAAAGACAGGCCACGCACATGAGACTGTCCTGGGCTAAGACCTTCACCGAAAGGCCAGTCCTTCCTCAGTGGTTTTACATTGCCTTCTCCCAAATGGACAGGTAAAGCACAGATCTATCTATAAGTGACCCAGCTACTCAAAGTCTTGTGTGCTGAGTCCCCCAAAATTCATAAGTCAAGTGTGATCTTGGAAGATGGAAACAGGAACCTCAAAGAATGGAGTGGAGTGAGGATGGGGCCTGCCATTCATCTGCCAAGAGTGGTCCTGGGGCATTCACCTGGATGGCCTAAAAGTTGCATTCTCTTGACACTTTCACCTGATTCTCCTTGAATTTCGACGATGCCTGAGGTTGCTTTGTTTTTCAACCATTATTAGTTATGTGCCTTCTCCATAAGAGACACCGTCCTATGGCAAGTGGGATAAAGCCCCTGAAGGGAGTCAGATCCCCTTGTTCCAGTTTTGTCCCTTCACTAACATGCCATATTACTTCGTGGACAAGTCCTTTTCTTTCTGCCTTTCTCCTTCAGTTTCCAGTAGGTAAAAGTATAGCCCTCAGTGAGATGACCTTCAAGACCATCATTGCTCTAATTTATTATACCAAGTATGGAGGCTGGAAGGATTTAAATGTGACTAAATTATGTAGATTGAATTAGCCCTTGAATTTGTGTAGTTTTTTGTAATCTTTGCAAAATTCTTTCACATCCATTATATTGTTGGTTTCTCTCTCCATGTGTGATTCTAAGGCATTGGTATTATTAGCCTTATTAAACAAATGAGAAAACATATCCAAAAGAGTTAACAAATTACCCCAGGTTGCAAAAATAATAGGAGAGTTTGGACCATGAGCTATGCATCTTTATTTCCAGCTTCGTCTCCTTTATGGTACCCACAAATTAGTTCTGGTATTTGTAGTTAATAATGCACAGGTAGCTCCTCAGAGCAAGTCAGGGTCCATTCCCCACTAATGTCAAGTGACAACATTGCACTGGTCTTTTTCAAAGTCCCGGTGGCTGGTCTGATTAAGTGAGCTCTTCCCAGAGGGGCTTGTGAAACTCGTAATACCTTCTTTCTAAGCTTCTCTCAGTAACTCTGACCATTTGGAGAGAAAACAAATTGATAAACAGAGGACTTTAAATACAAGTTATTTTAGCTTGGTTTACCATGCATAAAAAGTTAAACTTTCACTTGAATTTTTGAATAGGTCAGGCAAAAACAAAATTCTTGGCACATGCTCTTCAGGTGAATGCTCCAGGGCCCAAAATTTAACTTCAGGACCTCCCAAAAACCATCAGACTAGCCCCTATCCCTATGCCTTCCCCATCTCCCAGAAACCCAAGGTCATCTCCCTTTCACTGCTTTCTCTCACTAGCCATCTATGAGGTTGCAGATGTCCTTTGGGCGATGTGAACTTAGTGGCAAGAACTTTGCACCAACACTTAACATCTTTCTGACATACTCTTCATCTTGTTCTCTGAAAGAAAAGAATTGTTTCTGTGTTGTTAAAAGAGAAATTAAACTCAAGAATACGTTCAGTTATTACAAGAACACAAAACCTCTTTGTGACACAAAGTCCTGACACACACATATGAATTGCCATAAACATAAATTATGTGGCAGCATTCAGAATGTCAGTAATCCCAACCACTCAGGACATAACTATTAATCCACCAGAGGAGGATTCTTCCAAGAACAAAAGGACTTAAAATATCAAATGCCCAGTGGTGGCAGGCACCCATCTGGGTGCCTAATCTACAATATTTAGGCCTCGCAGAACTTTCAATATTATTATTATTATTTTACACACTAGTAAAATTGTGCACACAACTTATAAGAGATGGATGTAGGAATTGAACAGGATGATCTGGTTCCAAATTTCATGATTATTTCTCTGTTTTGTGAAACATCTCCAGTAGCAGGTAGCTGTCTCAAAAATCTGTGTATTTTGCTCTGTCTGATTGGTGTCCTCAAGTCTTCATTTAAATTGCCTGGCATGAAACAAGGGAGTAGCCATGGGCAGCAGTAAAAACATCTTCATAGAAGCAACTGAAATACATAAGACAGAAAAAATACAGCTAGCCTTTCACATTATATTTTCCAATTTGTTTTCACATGCATGGAGTCTATTACCTTTGCCATTGTTATGTCAACATGAAGCAGTTATAACTTTATCCGTTTTGCAAGTAAGAAATAAAGTGACTATCATTATGTTTCAGTGCATGGGTATAATAGTCAGGGGTCTTTCGTTATTTCTGAAGATTTCACTACATAACAGCATAAAATCACCAGGGCTGATCAAGAATAGTTCATCTGTATTCAATATCTGCTAATAAAATAAGGATAAGTCTTAAAGATTTCTATCAAAAAGTAATTTAAATATAAAAATTGTTCATACTTATGAAAAAAATTATCAAAATATAGAAAAAAAACACTTATGAAAAAAGCTCATTCCTTGGCAATGTGTATATTTTTACATTTCTTTTCTCACATACACAGATTCAGATCTGATTTTTGTTAATTAAACTTTTACATGGATAGTTCTCCCTATTCTATTTGATTTGAATCAACTGGCTATAACCACACAAGAGAGAAGAATTATACAGAAGCATCAGAAAGATCGTGTTTCCTAAGCTGTTATTAAGAAAAACTCATTAGAGGACTCCAAAAACGTTACTGTCATAGTTAAATCCACTGGCTCCCTGCTCAGAATTCAGTACAACTTCGCTTAGTCCTAGAACTCTGACTTCTGGGGGGGAAAAGTTCAGCTAACTACCTAGAAACAGTAATTGGCTTCCCAAATGTAGGTCTTCTCGGAGCTCTGATCACCACCCCAAGTAACCATCGGATGGCCCGCAAATGGTACTGATAAAGTTTGATAGTTCTATTGCTAATCAGTTTCCAAAAATTGCCACTGCGGTAGGAGAGAGTGTTCCTGGCAAGTGAGTAGTCCCCCGCAGGGCTGAGGGCGCGCCCTGCTCAGCAGCCTCAGCCTTTTCAGCTGAGTGGACAATCTGGCTTAACAGTGGGACGCTGGGGGCAGGAACGCTGGGACGCCAGAGCACTCCTGGTCCTGTTGGTAACTTCATTTCCCAAACGTTCATAATTAAACAGCTTTTATTGAAGTAATCAGCATGAGCTCCTTAGCTTTGTTTTTGCAACCGGTATCGTGTTTATGGAGCCAAATATTAGAGACTTTGATACTGAATCCCTCCTCAGATGTGTTAACGTTGGCATGGTCTCTAGATTCTGAAGATGCCGGGCTGCCTCAGCTCAGCCTGCCCTCCAGCCCCAGCACATCAGCAGCCCCCACTCCCACCCTGAACCACAAAGCAGGGTTCTCCTGCAAGACTCACTCACAGTCTTTCTCCTGCAAGTCCCAGGGAATGGTGTGCGATTGAAACAGAGTGAAATGTGAGCTCAAAGTGTCTGTCGGACCAGAAGTTTTCAGAGAAAACATTTCTTAAATCTTGCGCTCACTGCTGTTTCAGCAGGCCAATTAGATTGGATGGGACGTCGGGGGAGCTGTCGCCAGTCACTGTAGCAGGAATAGCAAACAAGACTTAAAGCAAATAAACGACCCCAAAACTGGCATCCCAGAGGCCCCTGACCAATGACCGCCTTCATTCCCCAGGCGGAATGGCCAGCCCACCCTCTGGGACCAAGGGCCAAACTACAGGTTAATCAGATGAGACATTAGTTAGCAGCCTCGATCACTAGAAAGTGATTAATCAGGGAAAGTCTCCAAACAGGAGGAGAATAAATAAACAGGCAGGCACATGCAGCCCCATTCTGGCTGTAGATAAGGCTGCCATCCAGGTGTCCTGCTACAGCAGGGAACATCTATCTTGCTCAGTTCCTCTTAGGAAATATGGTGACATTTCTCACATTTGCCCGGAAGATGCAAAGCCAAGAGGGCTCTGAATAGAAAAGATATGAGGGACTTCAGGAAAATTATTTGAGGAAAGGCTCCCAAGGGGATTTCAGAGTGACCTTTGCTCCACCCTTTACATCTGTATTTATTGTATGCAAACTCTGCCTTATTTTGACATTTCAAGTAGGTGCTCCATGAGTTTCCAAACTCCTACTTATTTGGAGACAACCAGGGGCTCAGGTGGTATTTTCGGTGATCAAGGACCCTCTTGGCTCACTAGTCCATCGAGACTCTATGCAGCTGAAAAGACTCTTGGGAGGAGCTACAAAGGCTACAAGTCCTCTGAAATTACTGGCTTCTCCTTCAACATTGATTTGGGGGTGAGGAAAATTGGAAAGGATGGGAAGACAACGTAGTTAATTCAAGTGGAAAGAACCAACCATTGGCCCAGCTTGACCTGAACTACCACATCAAATAGATTCATTTGTCTGTGTTGCATCTTTTTCTTTCCGGAGGAACAAAAAAAAAAGTCAGCAACTTGAGAATGTGTGTAATGTAAACATGGCTGTGTTAGCTCAGCGTCAGGGAAAGCACACCCAAACGTAAGTCAGCACAAGACATCCTCTGCTCTGAGGACAAGCACAATGGTTTTAACCTAATGACCCACTCTTAAACAGCTCTACAGCAAATCACAATTAAATAAATACCACTTAATAGCAGAGATTTGTTTTACTGCCAGATTATTTGTGGGGAGAGAAAGAGAAGGTTGGATGAGTCACTTAATCTTTAATAATAAAATTAAGGTAGTTTCCAAATATTATTATGAATTCGACCTCAAGCTAAATTTACAAAATACCACAAAAATGAGTTAGAAGCATTCTGGAAGGAAACAGAAAGGCAGAGGATGAGAGGTGTGAAGGGATGATACACAAAAATTTGAGGTTACTCTGTTTTGTTGTCTTAAACTAAAGTTGAGTCTAGTGACTTTCCTTCGGCACAGGGATTAGGAATGTTTGAACAGAGCTATATAAAAATCATGGCATATGAACCAGTGGACCAGTGAAAAAATGAGGCCACATGTGCTGCTGTAGAAAAGTACGAGACAGGGGGTCAGGATAGCTGAAGTCAAGGCTGGGCTTGCCACTGTCTGGAACACTGGGAAGGAATCAGCTGAAACGCAGGAGGCAAAGCCATTACAGCTTAGAGCTGACATTGAGTAAGCAGCAAAGCACATCTGGGATGCAGTGACCTCGTCAGCCTTCCCCAAATAGCACGTACAGGCAGAATTGACACCTTTCTTCCCTCAAGAGCTAATCCTCCCTCTCTCCCTCCCTCTTCTGGAAAGTTGCACCCTCCTTGTTATTTCCTTTCTTATTATTTAACTCTGATGTTTTCAATGTGTATGATTTTTTTCAAGTAGGTGCCAACACTCGTATCTGTGAGCAGATGACCTAGTGAAGGCTTTGTGATCTCCAAGAGTTCAAATCACAATCCTATCTCACCCTCCACAGACAATTACACTTTCAAAAACTTGATATTGTGCCCCCAGGAATACTGGGGCAGCATTGATAGCTGATTACTGCCAAACCTTTTCCCCCTTAGTGCCTCAGATGATCCCTAAAAATCTAGTCTTTTTGGAAACAGCTACAAGTTCCTCTTCTCTGATTGTGTACCATTGTTGGGATCCAAGGAAGCTCTCATTCTGCTGCTAATACTGTACCCTTTTACTGGGGCACAGAAAAGCCCATGAGCTGGTGAGCACCACTCAGGAGCACTGCCTGTCTCCCTCCCAAATCAACTTCTCAAAATTCGCCAGTTGGTCATTCACTGATAATGCCATGAGAAATCTGTGTCAAAGTCTTTATAAGAGCAGGTGCCATGGTTACTCCACATGACACCTCCACCCCAAGCACATAGAAAGCATGAACATCTGCTGCGTTCAGATGTCATTCATTTCACATTTACTAAGCAGCTACCTGGGGCAGGCACTCTGATGCCTCTGGAGATACAGAAAAATAAAATGGAGCCCCTCCTGTAAAGAAGGTTACAGCCTAATGAGGAACGTGAATGTATAAATGGATAATTACAATCTTGAATGATGTGTGTTATGCTAGCAGAAGGACAGATAACTCTTTCCTTTAACCCATGCCAGATACAGCTGAAAGGTAGATATCTCTTTCCCTTAATTCATTCCAATTATTTCCAGGTCTTGTTGATCTCTAGAAAATTACTCACCAAAGCAAGACTTTAGAAAATAACTTTTTCTGAGGGCTGTATGAACAGCAGCACGAACTCCAAATTGGAGGTGATGGTCCTAAGTCACTCTGATGTGGTCAGACTATTCTTGAAGGCCCTTGACAGAAGGAACTTTACAGATGAGAACATGCCCAGGATAGAAAGAACAAAATGGTGAATTACACTCAAAGCCAAGTCTGTGAAGGAATAATTGAAAGAAAGCCAAGGAGCTTTAGCTGGGCAAAAAGTCTCAGAAGATCTCTGAGTAACCTGTAAGTACCTCAAGGAGAGGAACCATGTAGTGTTCATGTAGGACAACCCCATATGATTGCACAGGTAATGGGCTCTGTGAACAGATAGCATTAGAGGTGTGTAGTACACAACTGCAAAATTACACGCAGTAGCCCTGTGTTCATCTCTACATCCACTGTGCCCAGAAGAGCAGCCCCATGAGTGTTCAATGAATGAAATCCAGTGGGTGCAAAAGTCTGAGGGAGGTAAAAGCATTTCAAGTTTTGAAGAACTTTCCATGAAGCAACACAATCTAATAATGAAAGACGATGACTGGGGGCAGCTATGAGCCCCCTCTCACTGGCCCTCCACAAATAGAGAGCGGGTAAGTGGTTTTCAGACTTGGGGTAGAATATTCCACTCTTAGAAGAGGAAACAGAGGTCGAGATAGAGCCCATAGCTTCCTTTGGGTCCTGATAAAGAGCAAATTGTTGTTGAGTAGCAACATGTAGAGCTTCTGAAGCCTGACAGGAGGTAGCCATGAGCCTAAGTGGGGCCTGAAAGAGTTAAATTTATTTTCAGCTCCAAAACATTTTTAACTTATTTCTTGTCAAATCAAAATGCTTCCAAATGACTCCTCACGTCAGAAAATGCCAAGCATTACCATGTGGGTTTGCTCAGCAGGCAGAGGGGCCTGCAATGCTGTTTGACTGCATTCTGTACACGGTGAAAGGAGGACCATGTCCCATCCCTCCTAATCTGATGAATCCTTGTCATAAATCCTGCCCAGGCTGCTGGCTCAAGGCTAAGGGGAGGGGCCACTTTACGAGAGCCAGAGGAGACAGCAGGCCGCCAGGCACTCTGCAGAAGCTAGTAAATCAGCAGTCAGTGGACGCTATGTGCAGAAGAGACAGCTCCACCTCCACAGTCTCCCGGCACTGGCAGGGCAGGCAGAGCACAGGTGAACATGGGCAGGAGAGCAGGAGAGTGCTCTTGGGTCATCTTGTAGCTGTGGGATCCCGAGACCCAGGTAGTGAGGGTGCAATAAAGCCCAATTCCACAAACTCTTCCTGAGCACTATCTGCATGCCAGGCATTTGCTCAGTGAGCACCATGCTAGAGGTTGAGAATACAGGGCTACTAACAGAAAGGATTTATGCCAACTAGTGGCTCACACTCCAGAAGGGAGACCCATTCAGGGAAGAAAGAGCTTGTATTAGTCTGTTCTGGCTGCCATAACAAAATGCTATAGACTGGGGTCTTAAACAACCGAAATTTATTTTCTCACAGTTCTGAAGGCTAGGAAGTCCCAGATCGAGGTCCTGCAGCGTTGGTTCTGGTGAGGATTCTCTACCTGGCTCGTAGGTAGCCACTATCTCACTGCATGGTCACATGATGACAAGAAAGGGACCATGAGCCCTCTGATGTTTCTTCTTATAAGAATAAAAATCCCAGCATGGCTTTTATTATCATAAGAAGAGACTTCATTAAACCTTATTTAACCTTATTACCTCCATAAAGGCCCTAACTCCAAAAACAGACACATTGGGGGTTGGGGCTTCCACATATGATAGTCAGAGGAATACAAACATTCAGTCTGTAACAGAACTCTAGAAAACAAACTCTCATAAGACGTGCTAAATCCTACTATGGAGTTGAACAAAGCCTTGTGGAATGACTCATCTGACAGTGGCTTGGGAGTGAGGGAGAGAGGGATCAAGGAACATGCCATGGAAGAGACACCTGATCTGGGTTGTGTAGAGTAAGGGAGAGCCCACTCAGTGAGAAGATAAGAGGGAGACCACCTAGGACAGTGGTTAAGAGTAAGGCCTGAGTGAAGCTGCCAGAGTGGAAGTCCTGCTCTGATCCCACTAGTTCTCTGATCCCAGACAAGCGTTTTAACCTCTATGTGCTTTGATTTTTTCAGCTGCAAAACGGAAATAACAGTCTGTTTGATGGAGATGTGGATGTGAACACACTGGCTCCCACAGGAGCTTCCCTGACAGTGCTAGCAGATAGGACATGGCATTCCAGGCTCTGCCATGGAGGTTAAACTTCATTCTCAGAGCTCTAGGGAGCCTTTCAGGACTTGAGGCAAAAAAAGTGACATGAAGAGGCCTATGATTTAGGAAGACCACTCTGGTGCTCATGAGAAGTAGGAGCTAGAGGGGAGAGGAGCAGGGCTAGAGGTGAAGGCTCAGGTGTCCAGGAAGCCTATCCCAATGACTACTCTGCCTGGCAGAGAAATCTCCTTCTTCTTCAGAAAGTGTCAGCTGCACCCTCACAACAAGCATGGCCCTGTGTCAAGGCTGTACTGAGGTGCTGGCCTGGCTCTGACCTACTGAGGTAGGCAGGTCCTTCCACAATCTCCTGCAACACCCCTTTCCAGGTGTTCCCGAGCACTCTGCGAACATACTGGGTGCAGCCAAATGGACCGAAGGGCCTTTCTGGAAGGAACGAGCTTCATCTCCTTCGTGCCCTTGTTCTTCCTGTGGGAACTTTCTCACCCGGCTTTGCATTGCTCCTTTCCCACTTACTCATATTGTGTGATCCATGGCAAGTCACTTAACCCTTCTGAACACCCATTCCTCAGATGCACATTGATACTTAACCTCATAGGCATATGGTAAGGAATGACACAACCATTTAGCACAGAATCTGGTGCATGTGCTGCTATTTGCCTACAAGACACGCATAGCCCTTCCCCAGGATCTCTTTTTCCCTGAGCCTGTGCCTGATCCACCAGCCTTTGGGGCCCCACTGACCTCCACAGCCTGTCCCCTCACTCTGCTCTCAGAAGCTAACCCATGGTATGGTCTTCTGGGGACTTTGTTCCCTTCATCACCAAATCACCCCTGCCCATGTATTTCTCGTCTGTGCATCCTCTCAGCACCTAGCATGTGAATCAGTACGTACATGGACCTGAACTGGACAAGACTGTGAGGGGTAATCAACACAGCACCAGGATCCAGCCACCCAACATGCCATTCCCACATCCCCTTCTAAGTATGTTTTCTCCTGCCAAGAGTCCCTGATGATTGGACTAGATGAGGCCACAGACCCAATGGAAGACTGCTAATAAAATGACTAGTCACGTATGACATGACCCAGCCCAAAAACATTAGCAAAGACCATCAAATTCTCAGTTAAGAATGATGTTTGAAAACAAGAAGAAAATTAGGCCAAGGGCACAAGAGATGAAACTGAAAGGAGTTTGAAAACCCTCAAGTCGAGTCATTGAGGTGAATATAGAGTTGGAGCCACAGGAGCCCACATAACCCAAGTAAAAGCTATGAGAAACCAAAAGTCATTAGTAATAAGATAAATTGCATGTATTGAAGACCTACTATATACCATCCATTGAGCTAAGCACTGTACACGGATTGTCTTACTTTCTTTTGACAAAAACCCAATAAGTGGGCACTATTAATATTCCCATTTATAGAAGAAGAAATTGAGTCACAGAATGATTAAAGACCACGAGCTCCCCATTGCCTTAATTGCTCCTCAATTTCTCACAATAAACCTCCTGCTATCCCCTATGCCCACCCCCACATTCCTTACAGTAGCATGGGGGGTAAATCTCTGCTCCCTGTAACAGAAGCAGGAAGCACCATGGAGACAAGTGTTGTACACAAGACATGGAAATGTGCAAAAAGAAGAGGACGTGAGAAAGCACCCCATCACTCGTGGCCAAGACCAGCCCTCTGATCCTGACCCCCAGCTTGTAGCGACCACTCATTCTCCTGGGCTCTGATGGTTTGTGTCAGGCAGGACCATATGCTGTCTGATATCTTTTATGATCTTTTACATATTATGCCTTTTCTTCCCAGCCAGCTCGTGAGCTCCTTGAAGACAGAAATCATGCCTTCCCATGTTGTTTGTCCTTTCACAGATGAGGGACCCCTGAGCAGTTACAGAAATCATTCCCCTGGCTCTGTTCAAAGTGCCAGTGATCCCACCCATGTACACAGAATCCTTCAGGGCCTTCCAAAGCCATCAGAGCCCTTAAGTGTAATCTGAGAACCAGCAGCAGAGTAAATAAATCCCTGCCCTGGTGGCAAATACTTCCCTTTACTTCTACCCCTATAAAAGCAAACTTCTCCAATACCATCTCATGAGTGCTCTCTAATGGGTTCTTTGTTTTGTTTATTCCACTTAGTACAAGCCAGAAGCAAAAAGCAAGAGAAAGTGCATGAGGAACCACCTAGCACCGTGCATGGCATGGAGTCAGGAACTCTGTGTTTCCTCCAATATTGCCTTATTTGAAGAGGGCAAAGTTTTATGTTTTAAATGGCCCAAAAAATGGTTGGGCAGTGGGTGCCATTGCCAAGCAGCCTGCTTCTCAGCACGTGTGCAGACCTGCTGCTTGTGAGAAAGAACAATATAAACTTCAGGCACTCATCTCCGGGTCCCCCAAATGGCCCCCTTGATAGTTACCAATGGAGAGTTAGACTAGCCCATATCTCCCAAGGGGGGTCACAGCTGAGGATTCACCTACAGGATCAGACTCAGAAAAAATTGCTTCTGTAGGGCTGAGCTGGAGAAATGGTTCCCAACCTTGGAAAAATGGTGGATGCTGTGATTTGCCAAGCTGAAAATCTCATGGAAGGTTCAAAGTAGCAAGAAGAGAATCAAAGCAATCACCAAATTCAGAGGGCCAAAGTCAAGCTATGAAGACTGAAGCATGAACAAGCAGGTAGCAAGTCCCAGCAAAAGTGGGGGTAGTGAAAGTGGGGCAGACACAAGGGCTTTCACAGTGATCGACTCTGCAGTGCTTTGCAAACATTTTCAGTAGATGAACTCTCTTTACCAATGAAAGTGTATTTGGAACCCTAACACCTGAACAGATTTTTTAATCAGTTTTTATTAGTAAGCTAGTACATTCAATAATTATAAAAACAACTGGTAAGAACAACAAAGTTAATTTTATTGAGATGAAAATCTGAAATGGAAGATGACAGTTGCAGTTTTATATCTCCCTCAGCATTTAATTTATTTCAGTATTTTGTTTCGGTTCTATATTTTCAAGGGAAAAGAAAGCCTGGTCCCAGAAACAAAGTGTGGCAAACAATAATGGTTCTTTTTAACCAATTGCTTAGCAATGAGGATAATCTTCAATTAGACAGTAATGGTAGGTTCTGAAATCCACGCAAAAAATGAGCAGACATGTTGAAGAACAAACTAAAATTGCATAATCACTAAAGGAGAGATTCCTTTGGTTTAAAAGTCCCCAGATAAGAAGATCTACTGACACTTGCCACTTGACATCATACATTGGCATGGACTAGAAATATGGAACAGTTGGCCTGTCACAAGTTTTTCTGTATGAAGTGGACACAATAGCCAAAGAGTCCCCTGGTGGGGAACTGGTGAACAATTCCAGAATTCAAGTTTAAAAGAAAGGAAATACCCAATTCATACCATCAAATAGCTTAAAAGGGTAGTAGAAAGAAGGAAAAAAATCAGAGTCTGATGGGCTCAAGGCAAAACCTCTGATGTATTAGCTCAGATGTGTAACCTTGGACAAATTATTTAATATTTCTGAGCCTGAGTGTTCTCATCTCTAAAAGCGGGATGCTCATTTTCTTTCATGGGGTTGTTACACATATGAAGTGAATTGCAGTGTTCCCGGGCCTGGCCATTCAGGCATTCAGTAACTAGGACTGAGGATGGAGCAATACTGCCCTGAGGCAGGGGGACATAGAAGCCAAGTGGTTAGCTCTAGGGAGCCTGATCCAGATCTGGGAGGGTCTCCAAAATCAGGCCCTCAACAGATGTGGGGTCAAAGGGGGAAGGAAACAGCAGGGCTCATTGGTTCTTCCTGCCTCCATGGGGATTGACACAGGAGACAGAGTAGAACCCAAATGAGGAAATGGAGAAGGAAGAAGCTGAAGTCCACAAAGACAGAAGTTAACAATACACACTGAAAGTTCCTTGTACCCCAGTGATCAGATTCCTCTGAGTGCAGATTTTTGCAGAAAGACATCTGCACTCCCTCCTCTCAAAAGTCTGCAGTAAGAGGAGAGATGGCAGTATCATGCCAGACTCTACAGCACATCCAGCAGGAAGGGGTACACACCCCAACCCTGTGCCTTGAACACACATAACACCATGAGGTCACCACCTCATTAATTGAAGTTCTGGCCTCCTCTTCCATGCTCAAAATCAAAGCACTGTAGTCTTTCATCGCTTCCCAAATTGAAATACATGACTGTCCTTTTTCACTTACATGATTCCTAGAGAATTTCTTGTATTCAACCCCTCTGGGATCTCTTCTTTCAACAGGATCCTAATTTTTTCTTTGTCTTAAGCTACCACGCTAGCTAGCTGACTTACAGAGTCCACCCAACACCTCTACCAGGTCTCTCTAATCTGTGATAAGACATGGACTAAGGTGGGAGGCAAGAGTAGATTCTTCAGGTAGAGGAACAAAGTGAAGTCCCAACACTTGAGCATTGCCTGCAACATGCAGGGAGGAAGCACCTTCCAACTTTGTCTGATGCCTTCTCATAGACAGAATACGTTGAATCCCAGAGGTCCTCTTAACTCCCCAATGCCAATCTGTGACTCAAAGCTTCACGCCCTCTGAGTGAAGGCAAGTTGCTTCTTGCTGGAATAGTATTTCAAAGGATGGAGAAAGTCCACGCCCCCTCCTAATGGATCTCTCAACAAACTTATATAAAGATCCCCAATACACAGAGATCATTGTCCCAGTGACACGGAGCTGTAATTGATTATTGTGACTTAGATGCTTAGAGAGTGATTCATTAGGGCCCATCATCTCTGTCATTTTTAATGGAAGCGTTGGGTGGTACATAAACACAGTTATGACAGACAAGAAGAGAGCAAACAGACCAGACTGAAAGAGAATTACAGAGCTCTCTGCAAGGTTACACCTTTCTTTCCCAGAAGGATAAGTTAATTCTGTAGGAGATGTTCTTCTAGCAATTGCCCTGACCCTGTGCTACAGCAGGACCTAAGCAGTTCAAGGCCATGCCACCTTCCCAGGCATCTCAGAACATCAAGTACAAAGTTCCACAGTAGTCACAATTAAATAAATGACAGGAGGATTATGATTGTACTATTTCTGAAGTGTACTTGATTTGCCTATAGGATATCCACCTGCAGGATATCCACTGTGGAATCTATGGTCATGCTAACCTTAACTGAGGGTGCACACCAGGTCAATAACCAATGCACCACTGTCATTCTCCTCACTTTACAAATAAGAAGATCATCACAATGAACCTGAAGGAACATGACGAAACCATTTCATTATGATCCCCAGGAGCAGGTCATGCTTTCATATTGAATCCAAACCGTTAATGCTGGGTACAAAGGGTACTCTCAATTGTTTGCTATACTGCCAAGATTTAGTTGGGTAACTGGTATTACCCACTTCACCAAAACTCTGTCACTTGTCTTCTTAACCTTCACATTGGCCATTTAAGTCCTATCTTATCCAAATTATCAGTATATTTAGTTTCTCTTTAGTGGGACTTCCTTTACCTAAAATTGTTCATAAGTCCAATGTTTAATCAAACTGAAAAGGTTACTCCAACTTTCAAACTCCAAGTAAAGTGAGAACTAGAGAATTCACTCCAGCAGAGATGGACACCAGGTTGCCTCCAACATTTTCCACCAAACAGTGCTGCAGTGCTCACGCTCGTGCGTGCCGCCTATGGACCTGTGTGAGCATTTTGGTGTTGGATCATAGAGTATGTTTACAAATAATTTGACCAAGTACCTCCAGATCACTCTTCAGAATGTCTGCATCAGTCTACTCTTGCCTCAGCAGAGCATGAGGCTTACTTTTTGTGCCTGCATCTCCCCCCAACACTTGGCATTATCAAATTGTATGGTTTTAGCTAGAATAACAACTATAAAGTTATATCTCAATGTTGTTTAATTTGCACTTAGTTTGCATCTCTTCATTTACTTGTTAGACTTTTAGGTCTTCTCATGGGTAAATTAGTTACACATATCCTTGGCTCATGATTCTACCGGGGTTCTTCTCTTTTATGTATTTATCTGCCAGAGTTCTTTTTATGTTTCAGATATTAATAACTTCTCTATGTTAGACATTGCAGTAATGTTATTGCAGTTTTAAGCTGTCATTCACTTTATTCATGATGTCTTTGAATTTGACATGATCAAACTCATCAATTTCTTTACCTCATGCACTGCGTTTTAAAGGTTTTATTTAAGAAGTTCTCCCTCTTCTAGGCTTCAAAAATATTACCTATATTTTCTTCAGTAACTTATAGCATTTCCTTCCACATCTAAGTCTTTAATCCATCCAAAGTTCGCCTTTGTATGTTGTCAGATTTATTTTTCTTTACATTGTCAGGCAGTTTTCCCAAATCCAACCATTAATCTACTCCCACTCCTCCTGATTTGTTCTGCCAGTTTTCTTTAATACTAAATTCCCAGGTATAGATATAGATGTACATAGATATAGATATAATCAATATAGATATAGTTGATATAGATATACATATGGAGAGATGGATATATATGTGTGTCTGAGTTCTGTATTCTGTTCCTCTGGATTATTTGTCTCTTTTACACAAATAGCACACATTGCAACATGTTTTAATATCTAGCCAGAATGGTATTTCCTCTGTTCTCTACTTTTTTTAAAGTTGACTTAGCTATTCATTGACCTTGATTCTTTCATATAATTTTTAGACTGCATTTATCAAGTTATTCAAAATACCTCACTGGAATTTTAAATGAAATTGCATTTAATTTGTAAATTAATTTTGGGAGAAAATACTTTGATAATATTAAGCTATTCCATACAAGAACAAGAAATGTCTCTCTTTTAAATAAATCAATTTGTATGTACTTTAATAGAATTTAACATTTTTCTATATAAATCTGTGTGCATTTGATTAAGCTAACCCTTAGATACTTTATAGCTTTTACCAACATTATGAAAGTTTTCTTCTTTTCTTTTTATGTCTTTTAGTTGATAGTTGGTTATTGCTGGTGAAGATAATACTAAATACAATATTTAAGATGCTCTGAGATCCAGGAACCTTATTGAACTTTTTTATTACTTCTGATAGTTTATCTGTTGTTTTTTTCTTTTCTTCTATTTTTCTATAGAAGCTTCTTTTAGTTTTACTTTACTAATTACCTCACTGAGTTACAGCAAATATTTCTTCTTGGAATTTTTTTTTCCCTATATGGAGATTATAAATTCAAAAAGCTGAGTATTTTTTTTTTAAATAATTACTTGATAAATGAAGGGAGGCAAGAAGGAAGGTCTAATTGTATGTTAATGTGGAACATGTTCTACATGGAAGTCGATACTCCTCCAGGATCTCTTAGAAGATTTTTGAATACTGGTTAGAGTAAATTTGCAGTTTCACAGTTAGCTAATATTGCATAGGGATGATAAAATTGAGACATGAAGGTTATATTAGGGTTAATAAAAACAGGTCTCTGGGCCGGCCCGGTGGCACATGCTACAGTGTGCCGCTTGGGAGTGCGGCAGTGCTCCCGCCGAGGGTTCGGATCCCACATACAGACCGGCCGCTCACTGGCTGAGTGAGGTGTGGGCGCAACACCGAGGGTTGCGATCCCATTGCCGGTCCCAGTCCGGTACGGGCGCGACACTGAGGGTTGCAATCCATTGCGGGACACGAAAAAAGACAAAAAGGAAAAAAAAAAAGAAAACAGGTCTCTACAGCTTGTATTATTAGTGGCATCCTGTGGAAAGAAGTGGAAGAGTGTTTGTTACACAGCAACACTGACAGCTGCCAACACAAGGAGAGCTACTCTGTCTGAGTCACTGGGACTGGAACCCTGACCACAGCACGTTGTCCTCCCAGGAAATGTCTGATGCCCCATTGCTTCCTCTTCCCTGCTTTACAGTTCTACATCCTTTATTCCCTGTCCTCTTTACACCTTTGGCACAGTATGCACAGGTTAATGTCCTCCCAACTGGAAACACTTGTGAAAACTGTTCCAAGTTCACTGAACTTTTATCAGTTTTGCAGTGTGCATTTCAAACAGCGGCAGATGTTTCCCCTGTGCTATTCATAGCCTCCCTTCTGTTTCCACAAGCTGGAAGAGCCCTGAAGCAAATGAGAGCTATTTCTAGCTAAAGGCAGGAGTATTATATCCTAAAAGAAAAATGCATTTGGAAGAAATATATCACAATTTTCAAAGTCCTTCTGTGTATTTTAAAATGATGGTAGTGATCCTGATCACATGGATGTCATTTGGAATATCCTTTCATGCCACTGAAGCCTTTCCCTGGTTCTTTGCTTATAGCCTATCAAAGAGCAGCTGGAAGGCCTCCATGGCTCCACCCAACAGCAAACATGAGATTTCATTCCCATCTTGGTCAAGGAGCCAAGAACCACCCCACTTTGGAGTTAGAAGCAGGATCTGCCATCACCAAAGCCAGCTCCCTGAGGAATGATCTGGGGCAGGAGGGAAGGAGCAACTGGGCTGGGACATGAATCTTGCTCAGCTCTTTTAAGACAAGCACATGCTGCCACCTGGTTTCCATTACAGCCTCACTATAGTGAGACTTGCCCACTGAGGCACCCAGGTGGAAGAATGAGGCTCGGGCCTTCTGTGCTTGGAGTCCGGAGAATGTTCCCAGCGTATCATAGTTACAGAAACATCTGTGCCCAACAGCTTTCTGCTGAACTGCTGTGAAAATTTACAGTGCTCGATTGCTTTCAGAATTTCTCACTTCTCAGGCTAAGGCAGGGTGGTCCCAAGGCTGCCAGTGAGTTGCAGCAGGAAGTGAGAGAGATCACAGTTTCTAGGGTTTGGATGAAATGTGGCATAAGGGTGTGAGGGGTGAGCCTGGAGCCCCAAGGGCTGTGGACTTCCTTCAACTGATAATGTTTTCCTTTCTTTTTTGTTCAGTCAGCATATACTTCCTGAGCGTGATGTGAACTGACTTTACCATGGATGAAAATCTGAGCAAAAGTTGGTCCTCAAAGTTCCAACAACTTAGTGAGAAATAACCAGTGGTTAAAAATGATTTAAAGAACATAAAATATTATTTACTTTGAAACCACAAGACAATAATAAAAAAGTTATTGTGTATTATGCTAAGCATGTAAATATGTTCTATTGGTTTTGAAAATACCTTCTAGAATAGCGCTAATCAATTAAGATCCTCAGACTAGCCAAATTAGTATCACCTAGTTTCTTGTTAGAAATACTCAGACCCCACCCCAGACCTACTATCTGTGAATAAGGCCCAGGAATCCTTATGTTAAAAAGGTCTCCCAGTGACACACACTAAAGATTCAAAAGCATTGATCTAGATTATAGGCAAGTAGAAAAAACAATCCTAGACAAATAAACTACCCAAAACAACCTACCTTGAATTTTCCAAGGGGCCAGGAAAGACAAGCAAGAAGAACTGGCCAGTACAGGGTAGCAGAGGGTCACAAGCATTTGGGGGTGGGAGTGGATAAGGAATTACAGGAGTAGTAGTAAGAGGTGGCAAAGACAGGAACTAATTAAGTCTTGGAAAATTATGGAGATTATGCATGAGAATTCTTTTTTAACACTTAGACTTTGTTAATATATAATGTTATGCAAATGTCTCCCAACAATTACAGGATAAACTATACTATGCTTATACTTTTAGATAATGACTGTGCATGGTTAGGAACATTAGCCAGTCAAGGCCTCTGTCACCATTTACCTAATATCCCCACAACCACTACAACCACCTTACTATGCTACAAATCAAGTGTTTTTACCTTTTCTCTCTTTTAAATGTTAGAACCCTTTGTTAAAAATGATACTTTACCTGGAAGCAAAATGTACAGTAGAGAAATAAGCTAGCTGCTCTGTTTGAAGAGATTTCTGGGCCACTGAACACCTTTATTTCCAGCTTTGAGAAGATTCAACAGAACTCCCAAGAATTTTATACTACAAAGTTAAAGAAACCTGTGTACATTCTTCAAACATCTTCATTTTTCACTGTCTTCAACCAGCCTATACCTAATCCCTGCCTATCTTAGGTCCATCCTGACCAACCCTGTGGGAATAAAATAGAGGCTGCCAATTCCAAAGTCATTTCAACCATCTCTCATAACCTACCTATGGAAGCCACGTGCCCCAAAAAGTACCATCACTTTCAGTATATTCGTTTTTATTTTTATTTATTTATTTATTTATTTTTATTTTTGTGACCAGTAAGGGGATCGTAACCCTTGGCTTGGTGTCGTCCGGACCACGCTCAGCCAGTGAGTGCACTGGCCATCCCTATATAGGATCCGAACCTGTGGCCTTGATGCTCCCAGCACTGCTGCACTCCTAGCGCTGCACTCTCCCAAGTGAGCCATGGGTTCGGCCCCACTTTCAGTATATTCATATGCCTCCTTTGGGAGAGACAGTTCAACAATCCAGTCTTCTGAAGATTGGGACCAATTTTCTGATCTGAAATTTCTCTGGTCTGGAGGCAAATGCTTCATACCACAGACTTCTCTGATGCAGGATGGAAACTCTGCAAAGACAAAGTCTTTCAAGAAACTTCTACGACCTCCACTACCCCCAATCAGGCATTGCACACTGCCTATGATGCCAAAATTCTCATCACAGTCATGGGGCAATTTTATGATAAGGTAAGCCTTGGATGACATCAGGGAATTACTGGGTGCTTGATAAGTGGCCAAACCTAGAAACTTCTGATTTCCCATTGCACCAAATGTTTCTACTTTGGTTCAGAGATCCTTGATCAGGTAAAAGATAAGGTATTAAAGTAGGAGCAATGGAAAAACAATTTTACCTTTTATATGAAACAACAAAAGACCCCAAATAGCCAAAGCAATCCTGAGCAAAAAAAAATAAAGCTGGAGGCATAACACCACCTGACTTGAAATTATACTACAGAGCTATTGTAACCAAAACAGCATGGTACTGGTATAAAAATAGACATTCAGATGAGTGGAGTAGAATTGAGAACCCAGAAATCACCCCTCAGGCTTATAGCCATTTGATATTGGACAAAGGCAACAAAAGTCTACACTGGAGAAAAGACTGCCTCTTCAACAAGCCATGCTGGGAAAACTGGATATCCATATGTAGAAGAATGAAACTAGATATGCATCTCTCATCATACACTAAAATCAATGCAAAATGAATTAAAGACTTAGGTAGAAGACCTGAAACTGTAAAATCATGAAGGGAAAATAAAGGTAAAGCACTCCAGCAACTAGGTCTGGACACAGACTTTATGAACAGGAGTCCAAAAGCACAAGTAGCAAAAGAAAAAATAAACAAACAGGACTATATCAAACTAAAAAGCTTCTGCACAGTAAAGGAAACAATCAACAGAGTGAAATGACAACCTACAGAATGCAAGAAAATGTTTGCTAAGTATGCATCTGACAAGGGATTAATATCCAGAATATACAGTATAATAGCAAACAATTATACTATAAAAAAAACAAATAACCGAATTAAACAATGGGCAAAGGAGCTGAACAGACATTTTTCAAAGGAAGATATACAAATGGCCAATAGGTACGTGAAAAAATGCTCATCACTAGTCATCAGGGAAATGCAAATTAAAACTACATTGAGATACAACCTCACCCCCGTTAGACTAGCTATAATCAAAAAGACGGTGAATAACAAATGCTGGTGAGGATGTGAGGAGAAGGGAATACTCCTATACCATTGGTGGGACTGTAAATTAGTACAACCACTATGGAAAACAGTATGGAGGTTTCTCAAACTACTACAAATAGATCATTCATATGATCCAGCAATCCCGCTTCTGGGTATATACCCAGAGGAATGGAAATCATCATGTCCAAAGGATACCTGCACTCCCATGTTCATCGCAGCTCTGTTTACAATAGCCAAGACATGGAACCAACCTAAATGTCCATCAATGGATGTTTGCGTAAGGAAAATGTGGTATATATATGCCATGGAATACTACTCTGCCATAAAAAAGAATGAAATACTCCCATTTGAAACAACATGGATGAGCCTGTAGAAACTTATGCCGAGTAAAATAAACAAAGCACAGAGGGATAAATACCACATGTACTCATTCATATGTTGGAGCTAAGAGAGAAAGAAGGAAGGAAAGAAAGACCACAGTGGTGCATTGGACTTGCAGAAGGAGAGAACATTCTATGGGCTACAAAGTGGAGTGGGGGGAAAGGGGAGGGGGAGGGAGGTTGGGGATAATTGGGTGGGGGGCACAGGGTACAAATGCAATTTGTGGTAATGGGTACACAGCCAGTATGAATCTGGCCCCCACATCATGTGCACGAGGGGTGACAATCAGCTTTGTATTTCATGAATATTCATAATCAATCAATCCATAAATAAAGTAGGAGCAGACATTGGCAGCTGTGCAAGAAATTTTAATTATTCCTGTTAGCTCCTGATCTAAATCAGTGTGTAATATTAGACTTCATTATGTTTATTGGGATTCTTCAGTGGTTTGGATTTGGGTTTTTTTGTTAGTTAACTGGTTGATTAGTTTGAAGGATTTTTGTTTTGTTTTGATTTGTTGTTGCTTTTAAAACCATTAATCTGGGGCTGGCCTGTGGTTCATTTGGGAGAGTGTGGTGCTGATAACACCAAGTCCAAATTTTCAGATTCCTATATAGGGATGGCCAGTTAGCTCACTTGGGAGAGTGTGGTGCTGACAACACCAAGTCAAGGGTTAAGATCCCCTTACCGATCATCTTTTAACAAAAAAACAAACATTAGTCTGCAGGAAATTATGAGTTAGAAACAGAGTAACAAAAAGGAATCTAATAATTATTCCTAAAATAAGTTGTGAGCATGTATTTGACTTGTAGGAACAGGAAGAATTTATCTTCTAAGCTTTGCTCTTTTTTTTTTCATGATTTCACCACCAGGGAGGAATGGCAGATAAAAAGAGGAGAGAGAACCCTCCTTATATCTTTTACTGAAAAATCTGGATTCTGACTAGTCATAAATATGTGCCCATCCTATAAACATTTGAGGGAATATAAAAGAGGAAAAAAGAGTTCTTATTTTTAATTGTAAGTGGAATTTTAAAATAATCAACTAAAGTCAAATAATTCTCTTGGACTATTCTAGAAAAGACCTTTTCTATACTATTCTTGCACATTTACCTAAGAGACAGGGCTTTGAGCCCACATCAATCCCTAAGACACACAAACATGTTTCAAAAGAAGATATACAATATATGAAGCATAGAGTCAGTTGCATCAAAATATCAGTCTTTAGCCAAACTCAGCAGCCCTGAGGGGTGTAGCCAGGGGAAGCCAAACCCAGCTGCAACCAAGTAAAGAGCACACCAAAAACACCGTTTTCACATGGGTAGCCCTCCATAGCCACCACAAGTGCCATGGCTGCTGCAAAAGTGGCTAGTCTCTATAGCAGCAGTCATAGCCACCATGCAGATGGCACGCCAGACTCTCAACTTCAGAATTGACACAAGGAAAGGTACCAGTGGAGACCAAAAAAAAAAAAGAGGTCCTCTCTCTCCATAAAGCACACTCCAGAGTGATAGAGAAGTATCTGGTTATGATAATAGGAGGGGACTTTATCACACCTGTCTCAGTGCTGGACAGATGCTCTAGGGAATAAACCAACAGAGGAACAGTTAATCTATCAGATGGAGAGAACTAATCCATGGTTATCAGAGGGGGAGGAGAAAGGGGAATGGGGAAGGGGAGAGAGATTCGATAAGGGAAATAAAGAATAAGTATGATTTGTAACAATGAATATGCTAATAAGAATTAAAAAATAAAATATCAGTCTTTGAATCACAGAGCATAGACCTCTAAAGGACACCAGGTAGAGTTTCCAGAACAGTCCCCCATTTAGTAAACAGGGAAAATGAGATCCTAAGAAAAGAATTGGGCAAAAATTTTTTTTCATAAAATAAACAGGTACTTTACCTAAGAGAAAATGTTAATAACTATAAAGATATATAAAATTGCTCAATGTTATTGGGAATAAAAATTATTACAACAATAAGATATATTTCACACCCACCATATTGGCAAAAATATTTAAGTCTGACAATACCAAGTGTTGGTAAAAACCTGGAGAAATGGATTCTCTCTAGTCTGCCAATCAGAAAATAAATAAGTTACAGCAAGTTTAGAAAGCAGCTGGGCAAAAAGTGGAATGTATCTAATTCTGACCATGTCATTCCTATATTTATACCCCGCAGAAACTTCTTTTTTTTTTTTTTCCTTTTTGTCTTTTTTCGTGACTGGCAACGGATCGCAACCCTCAGTGTCACGTCCGTACCGGACCGGGACCGGCAACAGGATTGCAATCCTCGGTGTTGCGCCCGCACCTCACTCAGCCAGTGAGCAGCCAGTCTGTACGTGGGATCCGAACCCTCGGCGGGAGCACTGCTGCGCTCCCAAGCGGCGCACTGTAGCAGTGCGCCACCGGGCCGGCCCCATACCCTGCAGAAACTTCTATAGATGTGCTCTTTATTAGTCCATTCAGGATGTTATGACAAAATACCATAGACTGGGTGGCTTTTACACAACAAACTTGTTTCTCATAGTTCCAGAGGCTAGGAAATTTGAGGTCAAGATACCAGTATGGTCAGGTTCCAGTGAGGGCCGTCTTCCAGGCTGCAAACTGCCAACTTCTCACTATATCCTCATATGGAAGAAGGCACTAGCTATTTCACTGGGGTCTCTTTTATAAGGACACTACTCACATTTATGAGGGCTCTACCCTCATGACCAAATCACTTCACAAAGGTGCCCCCTTCTAATAGCATCACCTTGGGTGTTAGAATTTCAACACATGAATTTGGGAGAGACACAAACATTCCCACCATAACAGGTTCCAGTTATTCGGTTTACTATTCTATAAACTAGACATAGGTCCTTTTGTATGTAAAATTGTTATCAACAAAAATAAAGTTACACCTGTAACTTTAAGACAACCAACATAGACCAATCATCAAAAGTTTAAGTAATTTTCCCAGGTCACTCCACAAATAAATGTCCAAACTTGGATTTGAACCCAAATGATCTAGTTTCAGAGTGCAAGCTTGTAATTACTATTATTGTCCTATCATCCTATTACACAATATGTACTAGACTTTTTACCCTCACAGTGTCTTCATCTGTACAACGGAAATTAAATATACATAAAGTTCCAGGCACATTGCTTCGTCTATGGTAAGTGTTCAAAGATAACACTAAGGGGAAGAAGGAGCAGGAGGAAGGAAAGAGGGATGACAGGGAGAGAGAAAGGAAGAGAGAGAAAGAGAGGAAGAAAGAGAGAAACCCCAAATGAGGAAGGGTATCCTTAAAGGAAGTGCACATACCCAATTTAGAAAATTCACAAAGTAGAAGTGTAAACGAGAAAATCTGTTTTCTCTGCATTGCTACAGGCCCCAAAGCATCTGGTCTCATTAAAGGTGCAAAAGTCGAATATCCTATTGAAAATTCTCTTTGGTGTAGGAAATTAAGTTGAATTAAAAACATGACCTTTCTCTCAAACTGGCAAAAGCGATCTCGCTCTCTAAGCATGATCGGATCCTTTTAGCAATACATCAAAACCAGACGTCGCTGTGGGACTTCTATGGCTGAGCCATCAACCTCCTCTGAGACCCCTGTTTATTTGGCTCTATTCAGGCAAAGAGGATCAGGTTCTTTATAAAATCCAAAGCAAGAAGGTGATATCCGCCCAGGGAGGAGGGCTTTGGGTCTTCCCTAACATTTCACAGGCTGTTCATGCAAGGACGGAGCTGCTAGAAGCCTGAAGGGTTGTTGCCCACCCTTCACTCTGGAAACAACTTTGGGGGTCAGGGAGAAAGTGCAGACAGGATTGCTCTCTCTGGCAGAGACTGAGTTGTGAGTTCAATTGTACTCCTATAAGGCCCAGCTGGGGGGAGCCCTGGGGACCCCAGTGGGGACTGTCGGCAGGAACATGCTCCCAGAGACTCTCTTGTTCTCTGCTTTGTCCATCCCATCCCCAGGCAGAGCCTATTCTTTCCCTACACCAAGGTTCCCCAGAGCAAAGGGCATTATTAGTCCAAATTTGCCATCCAACAAACAAATGCTAAGCTCATGTTTGCTCATGCAGACCCACTCATACCCAAGCCTTTCTGGAGTCCACAGGGAACTCAAGGGGAGAAAGGAACTCTCCAAAGAGCATAGTAGCAGTGCTGCCAAGATGGGAGCCCAGAGCAATGGCAGCACTGCAGGAAAGTGACCAGTCTTCAGAGCCAAAATCCAAAGAGACATTCAGAAATAGAGACAAATAATTTGGGGCTGGCCCGGTGGCGCACCGCTATAGTGCGCCGCTTGGGAAGCGCGGCGGCGCTCCCGCCGAGGGTTCGGATCCCACATACAGACCAGTTCCCGCTCACTGGCTGAGCGAGGCGTGGGGGCAACGCCGAGGGTTGCGATCCCGTTGCCAGTCCCGGTCCGGTACGGGGGCGACACTGAGGGTTGCGATCCATTGCCGGACACGGAAAAAAAAAAAAAAAAGAAATAGAGACAAATAATTTACTCATAAGCCTACCCATTGCAGTGCTACTTATAGACCCAAAGAGTCTAAAACAATTTAATTGCCCAAATTTAGAAGATGGCTAAGTAAATTGTGGTTTAACTGTACTGTATCACTTAAAATAGCTGGTAACACATAAAAAAAACTCTAGTCCCCAGCAAGAGTATTTTTTTCCAATTAAATTGTTATTATTATTATTATTATTATTATTATTATTACAACCTAAGTATTAATATTAGCTAGAACTTTATAACTTCCAATGAGCCCTGCTTCTATCAAACATATTTCATTTAATCTGCACAAACGTATAAGCTAGATACTATTATCTCCATTTTATAGATAGAGAAACAGATGCTCCAAAAGATCAAATGACTTGCCCAAGATCAGACACCTAACAAGTGACAGAGAAGAGATTAAAACCCAGGTTCTCAAACTCTAACCCCACAGCTCCTTCTACAACGTTTGCATGTCCCATCATCGGGAGCTGGGGGAGTAGAGACTCACACAGGAAAAATAGTAAACCCCCAATGAAAGGGCTTCAGATAATTGTTCGATACATTGGAAAATGTGTTTGATTAATATCAAGGGCCAAAAGAAACTTTTTATGTGACTGTGCTAAAATAGCAAAGACTTTTGCAACTCTAGGGAGGCTTTTACTCCAGACCCTTTTAAGTCAGGAATCTGCTTAGGAATCTGCTAAATAAATCTGCAAGAACAGGAAAGTTGTGTTTAAATTAATTAAATAAATAATAATAATAAGGAGAAGAAGGAGGAGGGAGGAAGAAAAGAAGAAAGAGGAGAAAAGGAGAAGAAATTAATGGTGGTAAAAAAATATATTTATTTCATAATCTTCATAACAAGAATAAAACAGCTCCTGAAAATCCCTTAAGAATTACATAGTGGAAAAACAAAGTCACGCAGAGCTGATTTATTTCCTTGACACTTTTAATAGTTTTGATCTCCAAAAACTTTTCAGAGTAAAAATAAGTACAGAAAGCCTCTTTAAACATCTTAGCTATTTTCTGGGCTTGTTTCTACTGGGTTAGTAGGGGATCTGAAGTCCAAGCCAGTCATTTGGAGGAGTGTTAAAAAATATGCAATACCTACAGATGTGGTTTTATTTTCAGAGTAATAATAATAATAAAGGCAGGAAAAAATAAGCAAACCAAAACATGCACTGAAGTGCCAATGAAGAGAAAAATACACTGTGGGAATTTAATGTGGGAGCATATGCATGCATGTAAACGGGGAAGAAAAGAGTAAGCAGAAAGAAAGAGGGAAAGATGAGTACTTAATTCCATCTGAGGATCAGCGCTACAGTACAAAGCACTGTCACACTGACATGCTTCACACCAACCCCTGACTTCTGGAGGTCACTGTCAATTCGTATAGACTCATCTGGCCATGTCAATGAATTCATCTGCCACCCATGGAAACCTTCAGTTGTCGTTCATTAATCCAACGTTCTCTAAGTTTTCCATAAAGGGCTCTTTTTGAAAACATGGAACTTGAGTAGCTAAACTATTTTTAAAAGAATAGACCATAGATTGTGCAGTGTTACTTTCCCCACACTCCAACATGTACCAAAGTCTTAATTAGAGCCATAGCAAGCTGAGCTATTTTGGCCTTTGATTTTATAGCACAACACGCAATTCCTATTGGTATAGTAAACCAGTAACTTCAGTATTTGTTAAAACTGAATAAAGTTTATAAGCCTATCAAAATACCTCTTGTTTCTTGTAAATGTTTAGGAAACATTTCTGAAATGTTTCTGAAAGTTAAGGTCTTAAGAGTTAGCAGGAACCAGAGAGCAACTCACATTGCATTTTGCTTCCTTCTGAATAAAGCATGGCCTTGGCTCTGCAAGGGGCAAGGATCACCACAGTCATTGGAGAGGGGAGTCAAGGAGGAAATGGACAACCACAAGTACAACAGGCCCCTTCTCACAACCACGCAAGGCCCTTGCAGATGGTATGCGCTGTTTACAAATGGCCTAGCAGCCTCCATTAAAAATGACGCCTGTATTCCCAAGAGAGATGAATGAGAAATGAAGGAGGAAGGAAGAATGAGGTTTCCATCCAGTAGCCGTTGGGGAAAATAGCCTTCACTTGCTTCCGACATTACTTCCAAAAGCTCATTTCCCATCACTGCTCTCCAGCAGGGTCTTGAAAATATGCCTGTATATAGAAAAAGTGATAAAAATCAAGGACTCACCAAATATTCCAAAGGATTACAGCTCTGACTGTAAGCTACTCAGTTTATAAGATGGGAACAACAGTGATACTTACCTCACTGGGCTGTGACCACTACACAAAAAAATCCATGGAACATGCTTAGTACATGCTTAACACAGAATGAGAACTCTACTGTTATTGGTCATTGCTATTATTGTTGTCACCGCTGTTACTGTTGCTTTCAGAAGCCCCCTATGACAAGCTCTGAGCTATTTCTGCAGAAACTAGGAGTGGTACAGACTTGCTGGCCCAACACTTCCCTAGCTAGTTTTGAGCAATACTCAGGCCTTGGTGCCTAGGTCTCTGTAGGCCAATGCAGTATTTGGAAAACACTTCCATGTGAGAACAATATAGCAATAACAAAATATTTATGATTTATTCACGTCTAGCCCTTTGCAAATCATGAGGTTCCTTGACATACTTCAAGTTACTTTAAAAGAGTTGTCATTTCTCATAGTCTCATTTTCACTCTCCTTGTTGTTTTTCGAACACAATTTAGCCAGCCTATTAACTCTCCTATTCCACTAAAACAGCTCTTATCAAGACCTCCTGTGATTTCCAGAAGTCACTTTTTAGCCCTCAAACCTCCCTCCTTTTGGAAATATGTATTTTCGCTTCATACCACTTGCTTGGTTCACTTTCAAGTTCTTCACCTTTTCCTATTCAGTCTCCTTTATAAGTCTCTCCTCATTCTCCCAACTTCTAAATGATGAGTGCTCCAAAGCTCAGCCCTGTGAACTTTTCTTTTCTCTGTCTTGGCAATCTCATACAGGCTGGTGGCTTTAAATGCATTTGATATGCTAGGAGCTCTAAACCGTACCTCTAGTCTAGACTTGACTTACATATCCAACTGCTTTCTCAGTATCTCCATTTAAAAACTAAATAGGTACCTCAAATTTATCACGTCCAAAATCACATGTGAAATTTTCACTTCCAAATCTGCTCTTCTTTTTGTCCTCCAACTCAGTAATTGGCAACAGTCTTTCTATTTTTTCTTTTACTTTTTTATTCTTTTTTTCCGACAATGGTGGGCAGAGAGCCAAACCTCTTTTTAGTTGATAAGGACAAAATCCTTCAAGACATTTTTGACTCCTCTTTTTTTTTATACCCTAGGTCTAATCTAGCAGCAAGTCCTATTGGCTTTGCATTCAAAATATGTAGAGAGTATATAACTTCACACTGCCTCACCACTACTCCCTGACCAGATGAGATAAGAAGCTACCAAGAGAATTGTGAGCAGAAAAGTAACATGACATGACTTAGATTCATTGATAATGAAACGGCTTCATTGATGATTAACTATACAGTATCTACAGCAGAAACGGGGAGCCAATCATTAGCCTACTTTAGTAATCCAGACACTAAATAGTAGTATTTCTTGCTGCATTCCCAGTACCTAGAATAGCATCTGGCTTAAAATAAATGCACGATAAATGTCATTGAATGAGGAATATTCAGAGCCAGCAGATTCAAAAGGTCCTGGGAAAAGGACAGTGTTTGTTATGATAGAACGTAGACAAGGCACTCTCAGTTTAAAACCCACAACAGAGCACCAGGGTATATAATGTGCAATAAATGTTCAATAATTGCATGGTTGATAATTGGTTAGTTGGTGGATGGGTGGATGTACAGATACGTGGATGGATAAAAGTATGAAGGGATGGAAAGATGGATTTACTAATGGGCACACATTAGGAGAAAGATTAGAAGAAGAGGGGAATGGGAAAGACAGCCAATAGAAAGCGATATAACCAGATTCATCACCAGAGTATCAAAGGAAAGGATGTAGAAAAGACACCTATACCTCAAAGCTTCCAAACTCTCCAGAAGAAAACTTACTACATTCAAAAGTGCATTTGAGTTTTCAATATTACATGAAATCAGCCAGATACATTGTAAGGCAATGGTTTTATTTTATCTGTGACCAAGTGAAAACTACAAATATTTAATTGAGCCAAAATTTTAAAATATCTATTGAAACGTAGTTTCAATCCAACTGATAATGACATCTCACTTAAACAATCTCTATACCTCTAGGTTTCTGCTACTATCCACATTTGTTCTATCGCTTGCCCAGTCCTCCATCACGTAATATACAACTTACCTTTATGAACTCTTTCAGCAACGTCAGTTTGGATATACTTTTTGGTAATGTAAATATCAAAAAGAAAACTATACAGTCATTTTTCTCTCCCTAGAAATTTCTCAGTGACATCCAAAAGCCACTGTTAGTTTGCTTCTTTACCACCTTGGTCACTTCATTCAGCATTCCTGGCCCAGAGTTCCTGGGAGAGACTGAACAACCATCAACAGTGGCAATATTGGGGTTAGGAGTGACAGCCAAGCCTTATGCGATGATAGTTCAGCACTATGGACAGCAATGTGTGTGCCAGTGTGCTCCCCAAAAGATTATAAGTATGCTCTGACTATACCCAAAATGTACCCATATTACATTAGCTTGTGCCAAAACCCAGTGATAATAATGACAGTTGAGATTTATTGAACACTTAATATGCACTAAGCATCGTATTAATTTACATTTAGTCCTCTTAAGAATTCTGCAAGATAGGCATTATTATTTCCACTTATGGATGAAGAATTTAAGGTTCATAGAGATTAAGAAACCTGCCAAACATCATCAACTAATAAGCCTCCAGAGTGGTCCTCGGTCCCTTTCCTAGGTAGGTGTCCATATCCACATGCACACATGAGAGTCCATCCTGAGAGTCTGGTGGAGCCCTTGGTTTAGGAGGCCTCTAACTCACTTCTGGATAACAACCAGTGAGAGAAAGGTCTTATCTCAGAGGGAAAAATATGATAACCATCTGGTGCATCCAAGGAAAGCCATGTGAAGGAAAAAGAAGGAGCCCCTAAAGACAGGTTCCCCCAGGCATACCTACAAGTACAGGCTGCTCACAAGGTCTCAGGGGCATGTAAACCACAATGATAGGCACACTCCATTTACAAACACTTAAATGTTTTCATTTTCATGTCTCTGATGTCTGCATTTTTTCCCAAGCATCGCAGATTTCTAATCAGTCCCACGTGTCTGTTCTCAACCATGTATCTGATAGCCAGCCAGACAAGCTGCAAAGTCTTTGGCCACAGAAGCACCTGGCTCCCCAAGGATGTGTGCCTCATTGTCTTAAATCTAGCAAAGCCTCTTTTATCTGCCTGCTTGGACAAGATTGCAGCCAGGCCTTCCTACAGCATCCTTCCAGACCCAGCATCCCCTTTCTCCCAGATCCTTCACCTACCCACTGACACTGAGCCCTCTCTCTCCCCTTCCTTCTTTCCCACAGCTCTGAACAGCCACTGCTCTCTCTGGGTCCTCCTTTTACCTCCATGACACATGTCACAAAGCTGCACTTTCTTCTATCCAGGGACAGGCACATGACTGTCTCTTTCACTCTACTTTGAATTTATTGAGGACCAGAAGCACCTCTTAAGGAGGCAGCCTTGATTCTGAGACAGCCCCAACGTTAAGCATCATTCCTTTGACTTTCTATGGCTTGTGTTTTTGTGGGACCATGGATCAAAATTTTGACATGGTCACCACATCATACACTCACAACTTTGCGTCTCCAAAGGGTAAAGGCTGTGCCTAATTCTTCCCTGACTTCCTAAACTCTGGTATAGTTCCAGGTACATAGAACGAGGCCGGGTATCTAAAAGGTGGATTTAAAGGCAGAGCATGTGCACAAAATGGCCCGAATATTGAAAAAGGAAACACTCTCCCATGAGCCTTGGCTGGGAAGAGTCTAACCTATCTGTATGTGTTGTTCCAGAGTTGGGAGATAGCACAGAATCTCCAAGCCCATCCTCTGCTGCTGCCAGTGAGGGAGGAACTTGGACAGGAAACACCTTTCCACCAGCACCACAAACAATATATTTCATAAACTCCTGCTGATAACCTTCTATGTGTCAGGCCCTCCAGCGACGAATAAGAAACCAATGTGGTTTAATTTATAACTCCTTTTTAAAAACACTGAAGTAAGCCGAATTCATAAAATAGGAGATCAAAAAAAAAAAAAAAAAAAAAAAAAACCCAAATTAACTTTTTAAATAACTTTTTATTTTGACATAACTTAAAATTTCAGAACTGTTACAGCAGTCCCATGCACTTTTCACCAATTGCTTGATATTTGCTTTATCACTCCCTACCAATATTTGAGAGTAGGTTGCAGACGTTATGCCCCTTTACCGCTAATACTTCAGTGTGTATTCCCTAAAAAAAAAAAAAAAAAAAAAAAGGAGAGTCAACTATTTTTACTGAATACCTACTGTGTACCAGGTTAATTGCACACGTTGTCTCATTTAAGCATCACACCAATCTAAGAGAGAGAAATAATTTTCTCTATCTCAGGGAATTCTAGAAAGATCTGAGCCCCATTCTGTGGGCCATGATGTGAATGCTGTGGGCTTGCAACCCACATTCCTCATGGGATTCAGTATCAATTGCACAAACACTCATGTCCCACCCACTATCTTTTTCCATTTCTTCTACAGTTGAGCACATATTGTAGCACAGTCTAGTAACGTTTCTGTGCCATAGAGAAACAGTAAAGATTTCCTGTCGTAACACTAAATGTCACTTAAAGGAGTTACAGATGCTGAATCTGAGCAGATTAGCCAAATTACGGTATAAACTTCAACTCTCAGAACTGTATCCCCAAGGCAAAATAAAATGTCCAGTGGAGGTTACCCCATTCCTCAACAAAAAGCAGCTTTCTAAAATGTGATGCATATAAAATATTACATTTCTTAAACTATGTTGGCTTTTGGCTGGTTGCATGTTTTCTATTGGAGTTAATACCACATATTAAGGTGTAGGAATTTAAGACAGGCATGTAATACAGTGAGCCATTTAAGCAAACCAAAATTTAAAAACAACAATGCCCTCCACACACCGTGACTTATGTTACATTGCTTTTGGTCCTCACCAATTCTTTGTTTTTCAGTGTGGAGTCCTAGGCCTGGGAACCCTTGGCTGCAGGTCTGGGTAATTAGATCAGAGAAGCCTGTGGGTGGTGTTGATGTGTGTCCCCCAGACCCTTCCCTTTGAGAGGCCTGGCCAATGTCATCATGTGACCATCATACTGCAGCTTTCTGCTTTGATCCTAGATCTGAGAACAGTGCAGCTCTGAGGTTGCAGGCCTCCACCCTCAGGTGTCTTCCTCCCCATCTGGAGTATTGCCTTTCCATAAGTCAAGAGTCACACCAACTTCTCACTGCACATGATCTGTATGTAATAGCTGACACTTTGAAAATTAGGATGTGCCTGCACTGGGTTAAGCTCATTACATGCATGATTTCATTTACTCTTTACAACTCAATTATGCATATACTTTTATTATCCTCATTTTACAAATAGTGAAACTAGAACACAAATTCCACGTGAACTTTATCTTATGTTGCTATAACTCCAGGGCCTAGAATAGTGCCTGGAAGTGCTCAAGAAGTAATCGTTAAATGAAAGAATAAATGAATGAAGCCAGAAAAGATTAATTCAGTTGTCCAAGGCCATGCAGCTAACAAGTGTTTAATCTAGAGAATATTTTTGAAAGTGGGACTTCTCGTCTTCCTGTGTAATGTTCATGCCAACGTTTCCTAAGCAGTTCCAAGGCAGTAGTCAGCTTGGCAGCATGCTGTGGTGTACAATACACAAGGCTGTGAGGGACACAGACCTGAGTCCTGGTCTCAGTTCTACAGCTTATTAAGAGACATTAGACAAGTCACTTAAATTCTCTTAGCTTCAATTTTCTCATTTGTAAAATAATAATAATAACATTGACTTTTTCGTGTGTTTGTATGGCTTATAAAAGCTAAACTACGTGAAGTGCCTAGCAAAGTTTCTTCTACATAGCATGTGATAGACAATTTTAGTTATTGTGTAGTGATAATTGACCTCACCGTACCCAAAACCAGCACAGCATCACTTTTGTGCTATTCCTTCTAAAAATGCATAATCCAAATCTGATCATGAGGACACATTACACAAGCCCACTTGAGGGATATTTTACCATATAACTGGCTTATCTTCTTCAAAATTGTCAAGATTATGAAAGTCATGGAAAGACTGAGAAACAGTCTTCAGAAAGACTGAAGGAGACTAAAGATACGTGACAACTAAATGCAACATATCATGAATGAGATCCTTTTTGTATAAAAGCCGTTGTTAGGAAAATTGTTGAAACTTGAATAAGATCTGTAGATTAGATGACAGTAATATATCAATGTTAAATTACCAATTTTGATTTTGATAGTTGGATGGAAAGTTCTTCTTTGTTGGAATTACATATTATTCACTGGTAACAGGGCATAATGTTGGCGGCTTATTCTCAAGTGATTCAGGAAAAAGAAGTATTGGTAATATTTCAGCAAATTTTCTGTAAGTCTGAAATTTTACTAAAATAGAAAGAAAAATAAAGAAAACATTACTGAGAAATACACAAATATACAAAGGTTTAATAAATGGAGAAATGTGCTGTATTTCTATGGGATGGGAATCTCGACTAGACATGGCAAAAACAATTTCTTTCTTCAAAATAAATTTTATAAAATCAATACACTTGAAATAAAATTCCATCAGAAACTTGAATTCATTCTAAACTTCCTAAAAGCATAAGAGTAAAATACCAATGAAATACCAAAAACTAAAGATTGTAAGGAGGAATGTGCATTGAAAGTATATAAATTTATTTCAAAGTTATATTAATCATAAGAGTATGGTACTGACACTGGCCTCCAAAATAGAAAAACAGAACAGAATAAAAGTTGCCCAGAAGGGTCAAGTACAAAAATGGAACTTTAAATAAGAGGGCAAAAGATGAGTCATTTAATAAATATTAGAAACATTGATTAATAATCTGGGAGAAAATTTAACATTCACCTAATACTATATATCAAAATAAGTTCCATGTACAATAAAGTTTAAATACAAATAATTTTATCAAATGCTTTTTCAGCATCAATGGAGATGATCATATGGTCCTTGTGTTTGAT
>NW_007726182.1:198093-201865 GCF_000696425.1 Galeopterus variegatus | reverse complement strand
ACACAAAAAAAACCGGGGGGGGGGGGAAGAAGATATAACAACTATACCTTTTTGAAGTTGTTACAACAAGCAACCAGAAAGGACATTCTTGGGGGGGAGGGGAGAGAGGGAGGAGGGAGGTAGTTGTCGGTGATGGGCCATAATAATCATATACATTGTATATTGACAAAATAAAAATTTAATGAAAAAAATAAATAAATAAATAATAAAAAAAATAAATACAAATAATGAATCTATAAAGGTAATAGAGAAATGTAAGTTAATAGGTCTACAACCTTGGGGTACAAAAGGGCTTCCTAAGTATAACACCAAAGGCAGAAACTAAAAGGAAGTGATAAGTAGAATTGTGTGTGTGTGTGTGTGTGTGTGTTTAGAACATATGTACACAAAGAAAGGTGAAATATTAGTAACAAAATTAGCAGAGGATCACTATCCTTACTACTGAAAGAGTATTGTATATCAGTTAGAAAAAATATATATTTATGAAAAAGGACAGCAATAAATAATTCATGCAAAAAGAAAAGCAAATGGCCAATAAGCTCATGAAAATTAATGTTAAACTGCATTAGAAATAAAAATACAAATTACAAAGTATCATTTCTATAGTGGTTTGAATTATGTCCCCCCAGAACTCATTGGAGCTTGAACTGTGTCCCCCAAGTTTTATGTATTAGAAAACTGTTAACACTGTGATTGTTAAGAGGGTAGGAAATCCTATTAAGGTAATTGAAAGGTGGAACCTTGAAGAGGGGATTGGATTGTAGGACTGTGCAGTAGTGAATGGATTAAAAATGGTGGTTGATGGAGTTTGGATGTGTTGTCACCTCCAAAACTCATGTGGAAATTTTATCTCCAATGTGGCAGTGTTGGAAACTGAATGAGTCATGGGGGTGGATCCCTCACGAATGGATTAATGCTCTCCCTGGGGGAGGAGTGGTAGTGAGTGAGTACTCACTCTGTTAGTTCTCACAAGACCTGAATGTTTAAAGGACCCTGGCACCTCCTCTCTCTCTCTCTCTTGCTTCCTCTCTCTTGCTTCCTCTTGCCATGTGATCTGCTTGTACCTGCCAGCTGCCTTCCACTTTTTCGCCATTAGTAGAAACAGCCTGAGGCCCATGCCAGATGCTACTGTCCCATAATCGTAAGCCAAATAAACCTCTATTCTTTATAAATTACCCAGTCTCAGGTATTCTGTTGTAGCAACACAAAATGGACTAATACAGTGGTCAAGGGCATGGCTCTGAGGGCTTTAGAAGAGGAGAGTCTCTCTCTTTCTCTCTCTCTCCTTCCACTATCTTGCAATGTGAGACCCCTAGGTCACTCTCACCACCACCAGATGGACTTTGGACTTCCCAGCCTCAGAAACTGTAAGCAATAAATGTCATTTTTCTTTGTAAATCACTCAGTTCCGTGTATTCTGTTATGGCAACACAAAACTGACTAATACGATTTCCATCTATCAAGTTAACACTGATTACACACACATTCAAAACATTTATAACAACAAAAAATTGAAAACAAACACAAGCTTTTTTTTTTTTTTTTTTTTTGTCTTTTTGTCTTATTTTTCCGTGTCCGGCAACGGATTGCAACCCTCAGTGTTGCCCCCGTACCGGACCATGGACCGGCAACGGGATTGCAAACCTTGGCGTTGCCCCCGCGCCTCGCTCAGCCAGTGAGCGGGAGCCGGTCTGCATGTGGGATCCGAACCCTCGGGCGGCAGCGCCGCCGCGCCTCCCAAGCGGCGCACTATCCAGTGCGCCACCGGGCCGGCCAAACACAAGCTTTTAAAACAGGAAAACTGTTAAAATTAGAATAGTGTGGTAGCCAGAAATATAAGATGGCCCCCAAGAGTTCTTGTCCCTACTGTACATGCCTTGCATAATCCTGGGGACTATCAATGTGATGAATTTTACTCCCCTTATTAGGTTGTGTTATCTGACACAGCTGACCTCAAGATAAGGAGATTATTCCATGGGCCTCACCTAATCATATGAGCCCATTAATGTGGAGAGTTCTCTCTAGCAGATCACAGAAGAAGACGTCAAATATTCAAAACACAAAAAGGATAGAAAAACCTACTCTATCAAATAACTCTTAGAACTGACAATTTCAGTAAAGTTGCAGGATACAAAACCAACACACAAAAATCAATAATGTTTTTATACTACAACAACAAACTAGCAGAAAAAGAAATAAATAAAGCAAGACCATTTACAAAAGACACCAAAAATATAAAATATCCAGGAATAAATTTAAACAAGGTGAAAGATCTCTACAATGAGAACTACAAATCACTGCTGAAAGAAATTAAACAGGACACAAAAAGATGGAAAGATAGTCCTTACTCATGGATTGGAAGAATTAACATTGTGAAAATGTCCATACTACCCAAAGCAATATACAGATTCATTACAATCCCTATCAAAATACCAATGACATTCTTTATAGAAATAGAAAAAACAACCATAAAATTTATTTGGAATGTCAAAAGACCCCAAATAGCCAAAGAAATCTTGAGGAAAAAAAACAAAACTGGAAGCAGCACACTACCTGACTTCAAGTTATACTACAAAGTTACAGTAACCAAAACAGCATGATACTAGCATAAAAACAGACACTCAGACCAATGGAACAGAATAGAGAACCCAGAAATCAACCCACACACTTATAGACAATAGGTCTTTGACAAAGGTACCAAGAACATACATTGGGGAAAAGACTGCCTCTAAATGGTGATGGGAAAACTGGACATCCATATGTAGAAGAATGAAACTAGAGCCATACCTGTCACTGTATACCAAAATAAACTCAAAATGGATTAAACACTTAAATATAAGACCTGAAAGCATAAAACTCCTAAATATAACACAGGGGAAACACTTTAGGATGTAGGACTGGGCAAAGGCTTTATGAATAAGACCACAAAAGCCCAGGCAACAAAAGAAAAAAATAAACAAATCAGATTATATCAAATTGAAAAGCTTCTGCACAGCAAAGGAAACAATCAACAGAGTGAACAGACAGCCTAAAGAATGGGAAAAAAAATATTTGCAAACTATAAATCCAGCAAAGGATTGATATCCAGAATCTACAAGGAACTCAACAGTAAAAAAACAAATAATCCAATTAAAAAATTAGCAAAGGAGCTGAATAAATATTTCTCAATGGAAGACATACAGAAAGCTAACAGGTATATGGGGAAATGTTCAGTATCACTAATCTTCAGAAAAATGCAAATCAAAACTACTTTGAGACATCATCTCACCCCAGTTAGACTGGCCATTATCAAAAAGACAGAGAATAACAAATGCCCGTGAGGATGTGGAGAAAGGGGAACCCTTATACACTGTTGGTAGGACTATAAATTAGCACAGTGATTGTGGAGGTTTCTCAACAACTACAGATAGAACTACCATATGATCCAGCAATCATACTGGGCATATATCCAAAGGAATGGAAATCATCTTGTTGAAGGGATACCTGCACTCCCATGTTTATTCCAGCTCTATTTACAATAGCCAAGTTATAAAACCAACCTAAATGGATAGTACTACTTAGCCATACAAAAGAATGAAATTCTGCCATTTGCAGTAAGGTGGATGAGCTTGGAGAAAATTATGCTAAGTTAAATTAACCAGGCACAGAAAGAGAAATACTACATGTCCTCATAAGTTGGAGGGAGGGAGGGAGGGAGGGAGGAAGGGAGGAAGGAAGGTAGGAAGGAAGGAAGGAAGGAAGGAAGGAAGGAAGGAAGGAAGGAAGGAAGGAA
>NW_007726182.1:181733-197896 GCF_000696425.1 Galeopterus variegatus | reverse complement strand
AGAGAGAGAGAGAGAGAGAGAGAGAGAGGGAAAGAGAGAAAGAAAGAGAGAAAGAAAGAGAAAGGAAAGAAAGAACAATCACAATAATACATTGAACTCACAAAAGGAGAAAACAGAACTATGATTACTAGAGGTGGGAAAGGGGGAGGAGGAGTAGAGTTAGCTAGAAATTGGTTAAGGATCTCAAAGAATGATTACATTTTATAATGATAAGTATACTAATAACCCTGATTTGACCTTCACATACTGTGCACAGGTACTGATATTCAACTCTATAACCCATAAGTATGTATAATCAAAAATGATTTTTTTATTTTAACTTTTCAATATACATTGTAGTTGATTTTCATGACCCTTTACCCATTCCTCTTTCCCCGCTCTCTCTCACTCCTCCCCCTGCCCCACTACATCATATCTATTCACTTGTCTTAACAAGTTCAAGGAATTGTGATTGTTGTGTCTTCTCCCCTCCCCCTTACTTGTATGAGTGTTTATTTATTTATTTATTTTTAGCTTCCACAAATAAGTGAGAACATGTGGTATTTCTCTTTCTATGCCTTACGTTTCACTTAATATAATTTTCTCTAAGTCCATCCTTGTTGTTGCAAATGGTAGTATTTCATTCTTTTATATAGCAGAGTAGAATTCCATTGTGTAGATAAACCACAGTTTCCTTATCCACTCATCTGATGATGGACATTTGGGCTGGTTCCAACTCTTGGCTATTGTAAATAGTGCTGCAATAAACATTGGAGTATAGGTATCCCTTCGACTTGATGATTTCCATTCCTCTGGGTATATTCCCAGCAGTGGGATAGCTGGGTCATGTGATAGATCTATTTGTAATTGTTTGAGGAACCTCCATATCATTTTCCATAAAGCCTGCACCATTTTGCAGTTCCACCAACAGTGTATGAGAGTTCCTTTTTCTCCACAACCTCGTCAGCATTTATCATTCTCAGTCTTTTGGATATTAGCCATCCTAACTGGAGTGAGATGGTATCTCAAAGTGGGTTTGATTTGCATTTCCTGAATGCTGAGTGACATTGAGCATTTTTTCATGTGTCTGTTGGCCATTCGTATATTTTCCTTTGAGAAATACCTATTCAGTTCCTGTGCCCATTTTTTAATTGGGTTACTTGTTTTTTTGCTGTAAAGTTGTTTGAGTTTCTTGTATATTCTAAATATTAATCCTTTGTCAGAAATATATTTTGCAAATATTTTCTCCCACTCTGTTGGTGTTCTTTTCACTCTATTATTTCTTTTGCTGCGCAGAAGCTTTTTAGTTTGATATAATCCCATTTGTTTATTTTTCCTTTAGTTGCCTGTGCTTTGAGGGTCATATTCATGAAGTCTGTACCCACTCCTACTTCCTGGAGCATTTCCCCTTTGTTTTGTTTAAGGACTTTTATTGTTTCAGGATGTATATTTAATTCTTTAATCCATTTTGAGTTGATTTTGGCTCATGGTGAGAGGTAACAGGTCTAGCTTCATTCTTCTACATGTGAATATCCACTTCTCCCAGCACCATTTGCTGAAGAGGCAGTCTCTTCCACAGTGTGTAGACTTGGTGCCTTTGTCAAATATCAGATGGCTGTAGGTGTATAGGTTGATTTATGGTTTCTCTATTCTATTCCATTGATCTGTGTGTCTATTTTTATGCCAGTAGCATGCTGCTTTGGTTATTATAGCTTTGTAATATAGTTCGAAGTCAGGTAGTGTTATGCCTCTAGCTTTATTTTTTTGTGTGTGTGCAGAAATGCTTTGGCTATGCATGGTCTTTTCCATTCCATATATATGTCTGAATAGTTTTTTTTTTTTTCCATTTCTGAGAAAAATGTCATTGGAATTTAATGGGGATTGCATTGAATATGTAGATCACTGTGGATCATATGTACATTTTCACAATGTTAATTGTTCTGATCTATAGTGGATTGAATTATGGCCCCCCAAAACTCCCTGAAATTTGAATTGTGTCCCCCAAGTTCTGTGTATTAGAAACTTAGCCCCCACTGTGACTGTAAAGAGGGTGGGAAATCCTATTATGGTAATTAAAAACTGGAGCCTTGAAGAGGTGATTGGATTGTAGGACCATGCAGTAGTGAATGGATTAAAAATGGTGGTCAAGGGCATGGTTCTGAGGGCTTTAAAAGAAGAGGAGAGTCTTGGCTCAGTTTTGGTAGCTTGTGTGTTTCCAGAAATTTATGCGTTTTCTCCAGATTTTCAAATTTGTTGGCATAGTTTTTTATAGCAGTCTCTAATGATTCCTTGTATTTCAGATGTATCAGTTGTAATATCACCTTTTTCATTTCTAATTTTTGCTATTTTCATCTTCTCTCTTAGTTAGGCTTGCTAAAGATTTGTCAATTTTACTTATCTTTTCAGAAAAACAACTTTTTGTTTCATTGATCTTTTGTATCATTTTTCAGGTTTCTATTTCATTTAGTTCTGCTCTGATCTTAATTATTTCTTTCTGTCTACTAACTGTGGGTTTCGATTGTTCTTGTTTTTCTAGTTCTTTGAGGTAAAGTGTTAGGTTGTTTATTTACCATCTTTCCATTCTTCTGAAATAAGCTTTTAATGTGATAAATTTCCCCCTTAGTATTGATTTTGCAGTATCGCACAGGTTTTGGTATGATGGGTCATTACTTTTATTAGTTTCAAGAAATTTTTTGATTTCCTGTGTAATTTCTTCTTGGACCCATATGTCATGAAGCAGAATGTTGTTTAATTTCCATGTGTTTGTATAGTTTCCAGAGTTTCATTTGTCATTGATTTCTAATATTAATCCATTGTGATCTGAAAAAAATACATGGAATAATTCCAATTTTTTTGAATTTGTTGAAACTTGATTTGTGACCTAACATGTGATCTATCCTGGAGAATGTCACATGAGCTAATGAGAAGAATGAATATTCTGAAACTGTTGGACGGAATGTTCTGTAGATATCTGCCATGTCCAATTGGTCTAATGTGTTGTTTAGATCTTGTGTTTCTCTGCTGATTCTTTGCCTAGATGATCTGACCAATATTGATAGTGGGATGTTCAGGTCCCTTTCTGTTATGGTATTAGTGTCTATCTCATTCTTTAGGTCTAACAGTGTTTGCTTTATAAATCTGGCTGCTCCAACATTGGGTATGTATATATTTATGACTGTTATAGCTTCTTGATGGTTAAATCCTTTTACCATTATATAGTGGCCTTCTTTATCTCTTTATGGTATTTGCTTTACAGTCTATTTTATCTGATAAGAATAGCTACTCCAGCTCATTTTTCATTTCTATTTGCATGGTATATCTTTTTCCATCTTTTCACTCTTAGTCTATGTGTGTCTTTACAGGTGAGTCTCTTGAAGGCAGCATATTGTTGGGTCCGTCTTTTTCATCCATTCAGTCAGTCTGTGTCTTTTGAGTGGGAAATTTAGTGCCTTTACATTTGGAGTTATTATTGAAAGGTGTTGATTTAGTCCTAGCATTTTATTGATTTTTGTTTAGATGTCTTAAGTATCTTTTGTTCCTTTCTTTCTGATTTACTGTTTGTCTTCTGTGTTTGTTGGTTTCTTAGGGTGGTAGACAAACTATTTTTTCTCTTTATTGTAAGAATTTTTGTTTTACTGTTAGGTTTTGTTCTTTCTTGAGTATTTATGGCAGTGGATGGTTGTTTTTCAGGTATCAAACTGAGTACTTCCTTGAGAATTTCTTGTAAGGCTGGTCATGTGGTAGTGAACTTCCGCACTTTTTGTTTGTCTGAGAAATATACTATTTGTCCTTCATTTTTGGAAGGATAGCCTTGCTGGGTAAAGTATTCTTGGCTGGAAATTTTTGTCCTTTAGTATTTTGAATATGTCATACCATTCTTTTCTGGCATTTAGGTTTTCTGATGAAAAGTCTGATGTTAGTCTGATTGGATCTCCCTTATAAGTAACTTGCTGCTTCTCTCTTGCCGCTTTTAAGGTTTTCTCTTTGTCTTTGAGTTTTGCCAGTTTGACTATAACGTGTCTTCAAGAGGACCTTTTTGGGTTGAATATGTTTGGAGATCTTTGGGAGTCCTGAATCTGAAGATCTGTGACTTTCCCTATACCTGGGAAGTTTTCTAGTATTATTTTGTTGAATACGTTTTCAACACCATTTCCTTTTTCCTCCCCTTCTGGAATAACCATGATTCAGATATTTGGGCACTTAAGATTGTCTGTTATCTCTCTTAGATTTTCTTCAATTTTTTCAAGTCTTTTTTCTAGTCTGCCTGTGTTCTTCTCTGCTTGTTCTAGCCTGCTGGTTAGACTCTAAGTTGTGTTTTTTATTTCACTGAATGAATCCTTCAGCTCCACAAGCTCTGCTACATTATTTTTCAGGGCATTGATTTCTTTGTACATTTCTTCTTTCAGGTCCTGTATATTTTTCTCATTTCATTGTGTCACCCTAACTGAGTTTTCTTGTATCTCATTTAGTTTCCTTAGTATTTTTGCTTGAAATTCCTTGTCAGTCATTTCAAGGACTTCTTGTTCTATAGGATCTAGAGCTTCAGAGTTATTATTTTCCTTTGGTAGTGATGTACTTTCTTGGTTTTTCATATTTCTGGTATCTTTCCTTTGATGTTTAGTCATTGTGGCAGGAGTACCACAGCCCACTTGTTTCACCCTGATATCCAGCCTGGATCCTGGAGGGACTGCCAATTCTGGGCAGCGGGGACCAGCCTGGTCTGGGGGCCCCACAGTGCCTGCCTGTTCTGGCACAGCTGGCTCAGGGCGTGTGGGCCTGGTAGCTCTCAGACCTCTCTGGGCAGCAGGGACTGACCTGATCTGGGGATCCCACAGCACCTGCCTGTTCCTACATGCCTGACTCAGGGCATATGGGCCTGGTGGCTGTCAGGCCTTTCTGCAAAAATCAGTTTTCAACAATCATGTTTAAAAAAAAAATCACAATAATGATTCAATGCACCATCACTGGCTTGAAGATAGAAGGGCCACATGTCAAGGCAGGCAGGTAGCCTCAGGATGCTAAAAGCAGTTCCCAGTAACAACCAGCAAAGAAAGGAGGACCCCAGTCCTATACCCTCAAGGTACTGAATTCTGGCAACAAGAGGAAGGTTGGAAGTGGATTCTTCTCAGTGCCTCCAGAAGAGAACTCAGCCCAGCTGACACTTTAAGTTTTGCCCTGTGAGTCCCTGAGCAGAGAACCCAGTTGTGCCATGCCAGACTTCTGACCTACAGCACTGTGAGTTAGTAAATGGGTGCTGTTTTAAGTTGCTAAGTGTGTGGTGATTTGTTACACATTGATAGAAAACTAATGCAAATATATTCACATACAATATTTCACAGTGATTAAATATTATATTTTTACTAAAAGTGCAAAAAAGTTGGCAAGTGTTCATAACATAATATTTAGCTTTTTTAAAAGGAAACAAACCAAAATATATTGTATGGTCACAGTTTTGTTTTATATGCATAGAAGAAACACTACATGGAACTACATCAAAAGAGAATCAGTGGTAATATTTGGTGAAAGGATTATTTTAAATTTCTCCCTTCTAATTTTCTGATAAAAGTTTTCCAAGATGAAGGTATATTACTTTAGTAAACGGAAGGAAAATCAGTAATACTTAAACAACTGCCAGGAATAAAGCATCTGGTTTGGGGAGACTGCTAAAGTATTTCAGCTAGTTTATCAATAAGATGGAAAAGAACACTTACACTACATCTTTACACTGATATTATAAACTAAACTCTGTTAAAGAATAAAAATACATAAACACAAGTCAAACACAATGGGACTGTTGTGCCTCTGACTACTGCAAGGCCAGTCCCAGATGTGACATTAATTCTGAAGACTGTGCCGGCCCAATTTGGCAGCCGAGAAGCCTAGTTTCAGCTGCTGTGAATGAACTTTGGAAAGGCTACAGTGTTAGCCTTCACTGCTAATCCTGTTAATGCACCCACAATCTGCTTGACAGGTTGCCCATCACATCTCCTCTGTCAGGGTGAGCAGCCTCTGGAGGTGACTATGATGAGGGGATTACTGAAAGGACGCCCAGCAGGACAGAGTGGCCCTCCCTCCACTGCTTGCAGACTAGCTTTGTAGATAGGCGGCATACCACAGAGCGTGCCCGACAGAAGCATGTCTTCAGGGCCAACCCCTTGGCACAGAGATACCAGAGGGAAAAGTTCCCCAACTCAAAGAGGTGGTGTTTTCTGACAGCCAGGCCATCCTCCAGTCTCAACATGGAGAAAGAAAGCAACGCAGGTAAAGGAAAAGTGGTGGACTAACGGGTACAAAACTGTGCTCTCTTAACTGTGAATCATTGTGCAGTATATGCATGTATTGAAACGACACACATGGTGGACACTCCATAATAGGCACATTTATGGCTTCATCTTCATTAAATTAGCAGATTGTTTTATTTATCTTCTAAATTTTGGGGGGGGGGTTATTTTAAATGTTTCGTTTTAAATACATGGTAAAATAGAAATAAAAGGTACAGTCTTCATGCTAGCAGATTATAATTATTTGAAAAAACAATACAGGATTCATCCCAGAGCAAGACTGCTGTTCCCATTCCTGAAAAAGTTCCTTCTAGCAGCTCCAACCACTCTGGCTGGAACCAGGGCTACAGGCAGCAGTAGACAGTTCCTTCTACTCCAGTTTGAAGACACAGTTCTGACTCTCAGGCCAGATGACCAGAAGTAGACCTTTCCCGAAACACAGTTAACCAGTCACCTTCTTCTCCCCATTTCCCATGAATGTTCCTCATTCCCATAATTGGGCCAAAGCTGTTCTCTTGCAGCTTCCAGCTTAACTAGGAGCACCTTTTCAGGCTCAGGTGCCACAGAAGACACTGGGAATGCTGAGGCAGGTAGAACTGGCTCATGTCCTTCAGGAGCCTGCAGTCTGTAAGTAAACAGACTACTGTAACACAATGCTAGAATTGTTAAGATTGAGGATTATACAGCAGTATGTGGGAGAGTCCCCAGATCAGGCTGTGAGGGTGAGACAGTTTGAGGCCATATCCTCGAAGAGTCTAGCCTGGGTGACCTAATTTACCATCTTCTCCAGCTGCATTTTAGCCACACTGATCACTGGTATAGAGGACCTGGCTGCAAGATGAAACTCTAAGGGCAGTGCAAAGTCTTAGCCATGTCCCATCAGGACAGCAACCAGAGACCCAACTGAGGCACCACTTCCCACTCGATTTCAGCCCTTGACACTCCCAGCTGAGGTGGGTGTAAATGTTGCGGTACAATGTTTCAGATATGGTAAGGACTTAACAAATGGTAGCTATGCAGAATATCCCCTCTTTCTAGATCTGTGTTCTAAACATCACCTCTCACTAAGGAGAAAATGTGTTTATGAGAAAGTAAGGGATTCTAGGCTCCAGCAGGTAAGGGGAGCAAGTGAGGGTTGGTTGGTTGGTTGGTTGGTTGATTTTCAAAGGGAAGAAGACTCTCGAAGGTGTCTCTGAAATCACCTGCCAACAGGAGTGGTTTCAAGTAAGACAGGTTTTGTTCACAACCCGGAGGCATGCCTTCCAGTCCAGAGATGAGAGTGCCCAACAGGCCAACCAAGGCACAAAGCCAGCAGTGCACCCATCACTTTTGCTGTATGTTTGCAGGGCTGGTTCTGCGCACCCTCGGGGACCTGGTTTCAGCCAGGCAGACCAAAGACAATCATTTTATTGTGGAAAACAATAAAAACAACAAGCTGAAAAGGGCAGAATGGATTTCGCCTGGATTCCACAGATGTTACACTAACAGCTCTGGAGATGCCTTCTTTGCAGTCTGCAGAACATCCCTGATATTCATGCTCCATGCCTTCCTGGCCTGGACCTATTGTGTTATTCACAAGGTACAACAGCAGGGAAGTGAATCAGTATTAGACACTGGAAGAAAACTCTAGACACTTGCTTTACATTTTTTTTTTCCTGCCAGTCAAAAGTATGTTTAGCAACCAATTGTGAGATGACCATAATATCCACAGCTAAAGTCCATGTAAACCTAACTTTGGCTCACTCCCTAATTTCAAATTCTGCACAGATGATAGAATCTGCAGGGATTCATTATTAGTTCCTTGTCACAGCTAAGAACCAGTCTAGAGATGAAAGGAGAGGTCCTGCCCACCATGGGCATGGTGGCAGAGTTCCTGAATTTTTACAGACGGCCTTATGCAAAAATTCCCATTTTAACACAGCAATATGGTTGTTGTGGCCTACCTACCATTGAGCCCTCTTTCTCTCAAATTTGGAATGAGTTTGACTTCCTTTATTTCTCTAGAAACAAATATTTACAATTCAAATCTTTATGTTCTTTATTTCAATTTTTTTGTTTTTGTAAATTGTTCTTACTTTGAGATCAATTGGTTTGATTTTATTGTGCTTCTGGGAAAAGTCAGAATACCCACAGGCTTCAGCACATTTCCTAAATGTGAGATTGATTTACTAATTACAGCTATTTTACTCAATGTATGTCTGCCACACAGCTATCTAAACCACGTGGGAAGCTTCTTTCTGCCTGAATCTACATGGGTAACATAACTAGCCTCAGGACAACTAAAGAAGCAGAGTATCTAGGAGAGAAAAGTAAATTTGGTTGTCACTAATAGCAAAACGGGACATAGTCAATCCTGGGCGTGAAGTCTGAAAAACATTTTTATACCTATCCCACTCAGTTTTTTTTTTTATTATCTTTCCTCTAAGACAGTTTTGAGACCAAAAGCAACTATAAAGTTGAGAATGTTTGCAGATATTTTTAAGGAGTAAACTAAAACAGGTAGATAGTCTTTAGGAATATTATCCGTATTGATGGCACAAACTTAAATTTTCTCTGGCCAAAACTGTAGAAGTTAGAAAAATCAGGTATTTTTCTTCTCATTGAAAAGTAAGAATTGAAGCCCTGAGAGCTATGGAATTTGACTAAAGTGACCCAGCAAAGTTCACTGGTGACCCAGTGAACTTGACTAAAGTGACCCAGCAATAAAACATGTACTGAGACAAAGATCTCCTGCTTCCCAGTCCCTTTTATCCAAGTTATCCACTTAAGTCTGACTTGACTTATGGAAATAAACTTTACGTTGTAACAACACATATCTGGGAAAAGCAGGATGTGTTTCTCTCAATTTGCATGATGCTCACACTTAGCCTACACTCTGGCACAAGCCATAGTTCTTAATCAATAAATAACGTTAACTGGAAAGATGTCTTGCTTTGATAACTATATCTCTCCTGACCAAGACAAAACTAAGAAATCTATAATGCACAATTTTAGAAGAGAAAAATAATTCTATCCCCTTTAAAAAAAATATTTTGACACCGAAGGAAACTAATCAAATATTTAAGAAAAATTTGAATAGATTCCTGAAATTCCATTGCCAAAAATTTAATTTGGCTTAAAATTCTATGGACAAATTTATATTAAAAATTATTATCTGAAGACCAAACAAGGGAGTCACGTATAAAGAAAACCATGCTCCCCGTCACTGAATTTGTTATATATTTTTTTCTTTTCATAAGCAAAATAATAAAAGACTCAATTTTACTGAGTAAAAACTCAAGAGGTTGCAGCTAATCTAAAAATGTTAATTGTTCTTTTTTATCTAAAGGGACCCTAAATACCAACATTTGAAAGTAGATAAAGTTTATGTAATTTAATAATAAGAGACCACATCATAGCGTTTTACGTCAAAATACAAAGTGACGATGGTGCTTTACAAAATTAAAAGCACCACAGTACATTAGAAAGGGGCAAACCCAGATCATCTTAGAAGTAGAAAAGGAGAAGCATCCTCAGGAAGTGAGAACTTGTGGAGAAATCTAAGCCACTTAGTATATGCTTCTGTTACACCAATAGTCATTCATTTATGCAACAAAATAGAGACTCCAAAAGCCACAGATTACCAGTGAGGGGAGACTGATGGGGAGCCTAGACTTGCATCTTTGTCCAGCTGTACAAGGAGCCCCTCCCCACCCCTACACAGGTGGTATCTGAGAAGACTGAGAGGAAAACCAAACTTTCAACATCACGCAGGGGTAAAAGGCCCCCCACCTACCCCCCAGTAGAAAGCATGTGGAGAGCAGTGAAAAGGCACCTCTCCCACTTGCAGCCTGAGAAGTGTCAGCAGAGGCCTGGAGGGGAGCCTTGACCTTCACCCCTCATGGTAATCACAAAGCAGCACCTCCTTCTTCCCCTACTAGTACAATGTCAAAGGAGAAGTCCTGTTGAAACAGATTTAAATAAGATCCAGAGTCTCATAACATAACAACCAAAATTTTAAAGAAATAACTGAAAATCACGTCACACCAAAAACCAGGAAAATCTTAACCCAAAAGAGAAAAACCAACAGACATCAACATCAGGATGACACAGGTGGAATTATGGACAAGAATTGTAAAGCAGCCATCATAAAAATGCTGCTACAGCAAGCAATTATGAACACTTGAAATAATTGAAAAGTTAAAGATCTCAACAAAGAAATAGAATTTTTTTAAAAAAGGAAATTTCCGAACTTAAAAAATACAATTATTGGAATTTCCAAAAAAACAGCAATGGATGGGCTCAGCAGCAGAATGGAGAAGAGAGAGGAAAGATTCAGTGAACTAGAAGACAGAATGACAGAAATTGCCCAATTTGAATAACAGAGAGAAAACAGACTGAAAAAAGCAAATAGAACCTCATAAACATGTGGGACTGTAACAAAAGTTCTTATATTTGTGTCACTGGAGTCTAAGAAGTGGAGGAGAGAGGGGAGCTGAAAAAGTATTCAAAGAAATATAATAGCTGAATTTTTTTTGGACTATGGAAAAAGACATAAACCTACAGATTTAAAGATCTGAGAAGGCCCCAAAGAAGATAAATTCAAAGACATCCGTACCAAGAACCATCATAATCAAACTTCTGAAAATTAAAGAATTAAAGAAGAATAAAAGAACTTGAAAGCAGCAAGAGAGAAATAACACTTACATATAAGAGAAAAACAACTCAAATGACAGTGGATTTTTCATCAGAAATCATGAAAGCCAGAAGGAAGTAGCAACATTTTTCATGTGCTGCAAGAAAATAATGCCAACCCAGAATTCTGAACGTAGTGAAATTATCCTTCAGGAATAAACAAGAAATAAAGACATTCCCAGACAAAGGAAAACTAAGACAATTTGTCTCCAGTAGACCTACCCTACAAAAAGTCTAAAAAAAAGTTCTGAAAACAGAAAGGAAATAATAAAGGAAAGAAACTTGAAACATCAGTAAGAAATGACAACGGAAAAAGCTAAGATATGGCTAACTACAATAAACTTTTCCTGTCCTCGAGTTGTCTAAGTCATGTTTGATAGTTAAAGCAAAAAGAATGGCATTGTCTAACATGTACCTCAATGCACGTAGAGGAAATATTTAAGACAATGATATCATAAATGGGAGAATAAAGGTACTTGAAGGGAGGTAATATTTTATTCAAACTGGTAAAATGTTGACACCAATAAATCTATATGGTGATAAAATAGTTCTATACCTTGATTGTGGTGGTGGTTATAGAAACCTACACATGTAATAAAATAGCATAAAACTAAACACACACATTGTACGAATATCAATTTTCTGGTTATGATATTGTACTATCATTGTGTAAGATGTAACCATTGAGAGAAGCTGGGTGAAGCATAGACAGACCCTCTGTGGACTATCTGCAATATCCTATAAACCTACAATTATTGCAAAATTAGAAGTTTTTAAAAGCAGCAGCCTGTTCTAGATTAAAAGACACTAAAGATACAAATGCAATGTGATAACTTTGATTGGATACTGATTTTTTTAAAATTTAAAAGGTTGAAAAATTTGGAGAAATTTGAATATAAATGAAACATTTGATGATAATAGAAAATATAAAACTATCGTTAATTTTCTTCAGTGTGATAATCATGTGTTTATGTAGGATAATGTCTTTACTTCTAAGAGTTACATGCTAAAATATTTAGAGATGAAATACAATGGAGTCTGGAACTAACTTTCAAATGGTTCAGTGAGAAAGACAGAATGACAAGGAAACAAACTTAGCAGAAACTTGTCAATTATTGCTCTAATGGGAAGATCTGAAGGTGTTTCTTGTACTATGCTTTTGATTAATCTGTGTTTATAAATTCTCATTTTAAAAAAGCTAGAAGGATGAGTCGATGGATGGATATGTGATAAAACAGGTAAAGTAACATGTCAATTGTGTCATCTAAGTGGTGGGTAATTGGATGTTCACTACAAAATTCTTTCAATTTTTCTGTATGTTTGGAGATGTTTAAATTAAAATATTGGGAGGAGGCAGGAAGCTGGGGACGATGTGTCACAACCCAATGCCTTCCTCAACACTCCCAATCCTCCTTGTTCTAGTTAAATATATATGTATAATAATTAAAATAAAAATTATTGTTTGGTAGGGACAAAAGTGTCCTTGGCTTCCTGGCTGGAGACACCCTAGCCATGCCTCATACTCCTCCCACTGGGGGAAAGCCCCACTGCCATTGTCCCAACCACCACACTGATGAGTCCCCCTGAGTATTGCTGATTTCCAGTCAAGGAGAGAAAAGTTGGTTTTCCCAGCAGCTACCTAAAATACAAAGGAATTCATGCTCTTGGATGACTGAGGCCCAGGAGTGATGAGGAGGGTGGTGGTGGTAAAGAGTGAAACTAATTTTCAGTGACATATAAACTGGGATCTTGTCAGGTATGACTGGAGTCTAAAGTATTCAGTACATCATTAAAGAGTTTAGTGATGCTGCTGATTAACTTGAGAGCTTAAGCTAAATAAGTGTATTAAACATTTACTAAATTTATTAAGCTAAAGAAATCGAGCTAAAGTGTCATTTTAATCAGAAAAAATCAGAAAAGGGGAATCAAAAAAGTTAGACAATTAGAAACATAAAATGTGGTATATCTACACAATGGAATACTACTCAGCTATAAAAACGAATGAAATACTCCCATTTGCAACAACATGGATGGACCTTGAAAGAATAAGATTAAGTGAAACGAGTCAGGCAGTGAAAAAGAAATACCACATATTTTCACTTATTGGAGGGAGCTAAAGGTGAAGGAATCAATTCATATAAAAAGAAATGTTGTTACAAGGAATTTTTACAGTCATTTTTGATGAGTGATGCTCTTTCTCTTAAGCATTAAGAAGCACAGCTTTTAAGAAAATATTATATCAATAGCATACTGAAATTTACACAACAAATACAATGAATCGTAGATCTAATGATAGCTTCAGGTACAATATAACATTGGGGTTGAGGGAAGAGATCATTTGTATTTTATAACTCAACAACCTCAACTTTTTTTTTTTTTTTTGAAGCTCTTACAACGAGAAAATGGAGGGGACACATCTGGGTGGGAGGGGGGAGAGGGAGGAGGGAGGGAGGTCTTGGTGATGGGACACAATAACTAACTACATTGTATATTGACAAAATAAAAATAAAAAATAAAAAATAAAAGTTAGACAATTAGAAACATAAAATGAGATGGTAGAAGTTAATAGCAATATATACATTTTCACAATACATGTTAATAGATGAAAGTTACATATGTACATATTTGGGCATACATATAAAATTTATACACACAAGTACATATATATTTGCTAGAACTACAATAACAAAATGACAGTTCCCCATGATGATGAGGGTTCTAGTACACATTAAAGTATTTAAGTTAGGAATTAACGAAGAAGTCAAAAAGTTAAAAAGAATATAGAAGATATAAACCTTTCAAATAAAAATGTAGATCTTATGGATACATATACCCCTCTCACAGTTAATGAGAACTCTACAAGTTTCTCCACTAACCTTAGGGTGTCCCTGCTCAAATATTCCAGTGTTGACTGATTTCTCCAATGACAAGGCCATAGAGATTGTTCCTGATAGCTACAGAACCACACCTGCTCTGGTTTTGGCCTGACCTACAGGAGGTGTTATACGTGTTGAGATAGTGAAGCAGTTTTGAACTCTGAGTGCACAAAGACATTCAGCTCTTGACTCAGATTAATAAGTGGACCAACCTCCCAAGTAAATCTCAATATTCAAGGCAAGGTCCAAATTCTCTGGAAGCTTGTTTTCCCTCTCTGGTCATTTGAGAGGTAAAGAGTCTAACTGTTCCTGCCCTATCTCTGCTGGCTTTCTTCCACATATATAGTTTCTCATCTCAAGCAACCATCCACATACAGGCTCCAAGTGGTACCCACTCCTGCAAATGACAGAAAGCAATCCATCCCTGCCCTTGTCATGACAAAAACTCCTTATCTTATCTCACTAGCAAAAGAGTTCAATCAAACCAAACATTTAAAATGAATTAATTATGCTTTATACATCCCCAGAGACAACTGAATTGCTGAGAGCTAGCTCAGTGTTTGGAAAAGAGAAACAAAAACTCTCAACCCATTCATTCATCCATCTCACTTTTCTGAGTTAATCCTTCTATGTTCTCATTGGCAGAGCTGAAACTAACATTGGCCAGAAGAAAAATGGCTGAGAATGGCAACAAATAGCCAAGACAGGGGTTACTGAGGAAGAAGAAGATTTCTGCAAATGTCTCCATGTAATAGCATTGTGTGACCACATTTTCTTTAAGCTAAAATGCTCTAGTACAAGTCAAAGAAAGCACAGAATCTGCAGGAGGTCTTTCACCGTGCAAGCTGGTGTTTGGACACCTACTTATTTATATAGTAACACTTGCCACATATGTAAATGCCTGCCCCTGCCTCACTCCTCAGTCTGCCCCCAGTTGCTTTTCACTCCCTAAGCACATGCCACAACTGGTGATGAGTAGGGCTCTTATACCTGGCCCTGACTCCTCAACCAAACATAACCTGTGAATTGATTAATCTCCATGGAATTGAAAAAGGCTTCTTTCAAGTTTCCCCATGGGTTTTAAGAAGACCACTAGTTCAAGTGGTCTTCTCCCACTCTCATTTCATTTCAGGATCCCTGGGTTATGATAAAGTGAAGATAGGGAAAGACTACCTAGGAACAAGGCAGCATGGTAGGCAGACCACTTCAGGATGCTGGGAGAAGCATTCCTGACAATATTTACATGGTGCTTCATAAATGCCAACGCTGTTCTACAGCACATTAGAGCCCAGTTTTTCGTTCAAGTAATGAATACATTATTGACAAAATGTGTATGACTTTGACCTCTACATCAACTGAATGAGGTAGGTGGGAAGAGCGTTATCCCCATTACAGGTAGAAAACCCCGAGACTCGGAGAAATGCAGGGACTTGCCCAGCTTGTGTGTGTGTATCAGGAAAAGCTAGACCTGGGTCTTCTGGCACTTCGTCTCCAAGAAAACACAGCTTCTAATTCTTCCTGTGCCACTGACATGAAGTTTGACCCCAACATAACAGCCCATGTCCGTACTGAATTTTCCACCTGGAATACATGCAAACTGGGCCCGACCACCAGTTTGGCTGTAGAGATGGGTTCGGGAACACGGCCTTGCTTCTAAGAGTTCCGCCGGTCAGGGGGCGCCGAGAGCTCCGCCTCAGAGCCCCCAGGACTGGGACCGCACTGCACTTTCTGACCTAGGGCAGGGCCCCGCCCGCCACCCCTGCCTGCTCTGACCCCAGGACCTCCGTCTACGCGGTGCTGGAGACGTCAGAAAGACTCCAAGTCCAGGGTCTCCAGCCCTCATTAACCCAGAGCAACACTCTTCCTCGTCTGCACCTCTAGCGTTCACATACGTCAGGGGCTGGGTGCGCCCGCCGGGCCAGTGTCCCCCTGAGTTTGTGATCCCTGAAGGCAGAACACGGAATTCAGCCGCGATTCCCCGGCACAGACCCTGGACCCCGCGCTCCAGCACCGATACTCGGGCCGGTGCGTCCCTTCTGCGCCTGCGCGCAGTCTGCGCTGTGGGCGGGGAGGCGGGGAGGGCAGAGCCAGCGTGGGCGGGGCCAACGTGGGCGGGGCCAGCGTGCAGCTGCTGCGGGATCCTGAAGCTCTGCGGGCGGGGAGACAGTTCTAAACCCCCAGATTCGGGAGGAGGACGCTGCTGGGCACCGCTCTGAATTCACTCAGGGCACCTTCCAGCGCTTCGAGTCTGGCGGATCCTGCGGTGGAGACCAACCGAATAGTGGCTCCTCTACTGGCGGGATTCGCGAGGCCAGGATGTGTGGGTATCAGCTCTCCGGGGGGGGGGGGGGGG